>NW_027520424.1:0-67805 GCF_051991245.1 Festucalex cinctus
ACAGGTGCCCAAGCAATTTCATGCTTAGAATCATCATCCGGATGCCAAAATAACTAAATACAGCAAAAGAATTTGAGTGCACAACGTTTGGTTTAGGTTTGACAGCCATAATCACCTTTTTATTGCTTTAAATGCGTTTTTAGCGGATGATTGTACATTTGAGCTGAATGTGTCAAAATCTTAAAAATTAACAGGTGCCCAAGCAATTTCATGCTAGAATCATCATCCGGATGCCAAAATAAACTAAATACAGCAAAAGATTTGAGTGCACAACGTTTGGTTTAGATTTGACAGCCATAATCAGCAATTGTGTACATTTTGAGCTGAATGTGTCAAAATCTTAAAAATTAACAGGTGCCCAAGCAATTTTCATGCTAGAATCATCATCCGGATGCCAAAATAAACTAAATACAGCAAAAGATTTGAGTGCACAAACGTTTGGTTTAGGTTTGACAGCCATAATCACCTTTTTATTGCTTTAAATGCGTTTTTAGCGCATGATTGTACATTTGAGCTGAATGTGTCAAAATCTTAAAATTAACAGGTGCCCAAGCAATTTCATGCTAGAATCATCATCCGGATGCCAAAATAAACTAAATACAGCAAAGATTGAGTGCACAAACGTTTGGTTTAGATTTGACAGCCATAATCAGCAATTGTGTACATTTGAGCTGAATGTGTCAAAATCTTAAAAATTAACAGGTGCCCAAGCAATTTCATGCTAGAATCATCATCCGGATGCCAAAATAAACTAAATACAGCAAAAGATTTGAGTGCACAACGTTTGGTTTAGGTTTGACAGCCATAATCACCTTTTTATTGCTTTAAATGCGTTTTTTAGCGCATGATTGTACATTTGAGCTGAATGTGTCAAATCTTAAAAATTAACAGGTGCCCAAGCAATTTCATGCTAGAATCATCATCCGGATGCCAAAATAAACTAAATACAGCAAAAGATTTGAGTGCACAACGTTTGGTTTAGATTTGACAGCCATAATCAGCAATTGTGTACATTTGAGGTGATGTGTCAAAATCTTAAAAATTAACAGGTGCCCAAGCAATTTCATGCTAGAATCATCATCCGGATGCCAAAATAAACTAAATACAGCAAAAGATTTGAGTGCACAACGTTTGGTTTAGGTTTGACAGCCATAATCACCTTTTTATTGCTTTAAATGCGTTTTTAGCGCATGATTGTACATTTGAGCTGAATGTGTCAAAATCTTAAAATTAACAGGTGCCCAAGCAATTTCATGCTAGAATCATCATCCGGATGCCAAAATAAACTAAATACAGCAAAAGATTGAGTGCACAACGTTTGGTTTAGGTTTGACAGCCATAATCACCTTTTTATTGCTTTAAATGCGTTTTTAGCGCATGATTGTACATTTGAGCTGAATGTGTCAAAATCTTAAAAATTAACAGGTGCCCAAGCAATTTCATGCTAGAATCATCATCCGGATGCCAAAATAAACTAAATACAGCAAAAGATTTGAGTGCACAACGTTTGGTTTAGATTTGACAGCCATAATTCAGCAATTGTGTACATTTGAGCTGAATGTGTCAAAATCTTAAAAATTAACAGGTGCCCAAGCAATTTCATGCTAGAATCATCATCCGGATGCCAAAATAAACTAAATACAGCAAAAGATTTGAGTTGCACAACGTTTGGTTTAGATTTGACAGCCATAATCAGCAATTGTGTACATTTGAGCTGAATGTGTCAAAATCTTAAAAATTAACAGGTGCCCAAGCAATTTCATGCTAGAATCATCATCCGGATGCCAAAATAAACTAAATACAGCAAAAGATTTGAGTGCACAACGTTTGGTTTAGGTTTGACAGCCATAATCACCTTTTTATTGCTTTAAATGCGTTTTTAGCGCATGATTGTACATTTGAGCTGAATGTGTCAAAATCTTAAAAATTAACAGGTGCCCAAGCAATTTCATGCTAGAATCATCATCCGGATGCCAAAATAAACTAAATACAGCAAAAGATTTGAGTGCACAACGTTTGGTTTAGATTTGACAGCCATAATCAGCAATTGTGTACATTTGAGCTGAATGTGTCAAAATCTTAAAAATTAACAGGTGCCCAAGCAATTTCATGCTAGAATCATCATCCGGATGCCAAAATAAACTAAATACAGCAAAAGATTTGAGTGCACAACGTTTGGTTTAGGTTTGACAGCCATAATCACCTTTTTATTGCTTTAAATGCTTTTAGCGCATGATTGTACATTTGAGCTGAATGTGTCAAAATCTTAAAAATTAACAGGTGCCCAAGCAATTTCATGCTAGAATCATCATCCGGATGCCAAAATAAACTAAATACAGCAAAAGATTTGAGTGCACAACGTTTGGTTTAGATTTGACAGCCATAATCAGCAATTGTGTACATTTGAGCTGAATGTGTCAAAATCTTAAAAATTAACAGGTGCCCAAGCAATTTCATGCTAGAATCATCATCCGGATGCCAAAATAAACTAAATACAGCAAAAGATTTGAGTGCACAACGTTTGGTTTAGGTTTGACAGCCATAATCACCTTTTTATTGCTTTAAATGCGTTTTTAGCGCATGATTGTACATTTGAGCTGAATGTGTCAAAATCTTAAAAATTAACAGGTGCCCAAGCAATTTCATGCTAGAATCATCATCCGGATGCCAAAATAAACTAAATACAGCAAAAGATTTGAGTGCACAACGTTTGGTTTAGATTTGACAGCCATAATCAGCAATTGTGTACATTTGAGCTGAATGTGTCAAAATCTTAAAAATTAACAGGTGCCCAAGCAATTTCATGCTAGAATCATCATCCGGATGCCAAAATAAACTAAATACAGCAAAAGATTTGAGTGCACAACGTTTGGTTTAGGTTTGACAGCCATAATCACCTTTTTATTGCTTTAAATGCGTTTTTAGCGCATGATTGTACATTTGAGCTGAATGTGTCAAAATCTTAAAAATTAACAGGTGCCCAAGCAATTTCATGCTAGAATCATCATCCGGATGCCAAAATAAACTAAATACAGCAAAAGATTTGAGTGCACAACGTTTGGTTTAGATTTGACAGCCATAATCAGCAATTGTGTACATTTGAGCTGAATGTGTCAAAATCTTAAAAATTAACAGGTGCCCAAGCAATTTCATGCTAGAATCATCATCCGGATGCCAAAATAAACTAAATACAGCAAAAGATTTGAGTGCACAACGTTTGGTTTAGGTTTGACAGCCATAATCACCTTTTTATTGCTTTAAATGCGTTTTTAGCGCATGATTGTACATTTGAGCTGAATGTGTCAAAATCTTAAAAATTAACAGGTGCCCAAGCAATTTCATGCTAGAATCATCATCCGGATGCCAAAATAAACTAAATACAGCAAAAGATTTGAGTGCACAACGTTTGGTTTAGATTTGACAGCCATAATCAGCAATTGTGTACATTTGAGCTGAATGTGTCAAAATCTTAAAAATTAACAGGTGCCCAAGCAATTTCATGCTAGAATCATCATCCGGATGCCAAAATAAACTAAATACAGCAAAACATTTGAGTGCACAACGTTTGGTTTTGGTTTGACAGCCATAATCACCTTTTTATTGCTTTAAATGCGTTTGTAGCGCATGATTGTACATTTGAGCTGAATGTGTCAAAATCTTAAAAATTAACAGGTGCCCAAGCAATTTCATGCTAGAATCATCATCCGGATGCCAAAATAAACTAAATACAGCAAAAGATTTGAGTGCACAACGTTTGGTTTAGATTTGACAGCCATAATCAGCAATTGTGTACATTTGAGCTGAATGTGTCAAAATCTTAAAAATTAACAGGTGCCCAAGCAATTTCATGCTAGAATCATCATCCGGATGCCAAAATAAACTAAATACAGCAAAAGATTTGAGTGCACAACGTTTGGTTTAGGTTTGACAGCCATAATCACCTTTTTATTGCTTTAAATGCGTTTTTAGCGCATGATTGTACATTTGAGCTGAATGTGTCAAAATCTTAAAAATTAACAGGTGCCCAAGCAATTTCATGCTAGAATCATCATCCGGATGCCAAAATAAACTAAATACAGCAAAAGATTTGAGTGCACAACGTTTGGTTTAGATTTGACAGCCATAATCAGCAATTGTGTACATTTGAGCTGAATGTGTCAAAATCTTAAAAATTAACAGGTGCCCAAGCAATTTCATGCTAGAATCATCATCCGGATGCCAAAATAAACTAAATACAGCAAAAGATTTGAGTGCACAACGTTTGGTTTTGGTTTGACAGCCATAATCACCTTTTTATTGCTTTAAAAGGGTTTGTAGCGCATGATTGTACATTTGAGCTGAATGTGTCAAAATCTTAAAAATTAACAGGTGCCCAAGCAATTTCATGCTAGAATCATCATCCGGATGCCAAAATAAACTAAATACAGCAAAATATTTGAGTGCACAACGTTTGGTTTAGATTTGACAGCCATAATCAGCAATTGTGTACATTTGAGCTGAATGTGTCAAAATCTTAAAAATTAACAGGTGCCCAAGCAATTTCATGCTAGAATCATCATCCGGATGCCAAAATAAACTAAATACAGCAAAAGATTTGAGTGCACAACGTTTGGTTTAGGTTTGACAGCCATAATCACCTTTTTATTGCTTTAAATGCGTTTTTAGCGCATGATTGTACATTTGAGCTGAATGTGTCAAAATCTTAAAAATTAACAGGTGCCCAAGCAATTTCATGCTAGAATCATCATCCGGATGCCAAAATAAACTAAATACAGCAAAAGATTTGAGTGCACAACGTTTGGTTTAGATTTGTCAGCCATAATCAGCAATTGTGTACATTTGAGCTGAATGTGTCAAAATCTTAAAAATTAACAGGTGCCCAAGCAATTTCATGCTAGAATCATCATCCGGATGCCAAAATAAACTAAATACAGCAAAAGATTTGAGTGCACAACGTTTGGTTTAGGTTTGACAGCCATAATCACCTTTTTATTGCTTTAAATGCGTTTTTAGCGCATGATTGTACATTTGAGCTGAATGTGTCAAAATCTTAAAAATTAACAGGTGCCCAAGCAATTTCATGCTAGAATCATCATCCGGATGCCAAAATAAACTAAATACAGCAAAAGATTTGAGTGCACAACGTTTGGTTTAGGTTTGACAGCCATAATCACCTTTTTATTGCTTTAAATGCGTTTTTAGCGCATGATTGTACATTTGAGCTGAATGTGTCAAAATCTTAAAAATTAACAGGTGCCCAAGCAATTTCATGCTAGAATCATCATCCGGATGCCAAAATAAACTAAATACAGCAAAAGATTTGAGTGCACAACGTTTGGTTTAGATTTGACAGCCATAATCAGCAATTGTGTACATTTGAGCTGAATGTGTCAAAATCTTAAAAATTAACAGGTGCCCAAGCAATTTCATGCTAGAATCATCATCCGGATGCCAAAATAAACTAAATACAGCAAAAGATTTGAGTGCACAACGTTTGGTTTAGATTTGACAGCCATAATCAGCAATTGTGTACATTTGAGCTGAATGTGTCAAAATCTTAAAAATTAACAGGTGCCCAAGCAATTTCATGCTAGAATCATCATCCGGATGCCAAAATAAACTAAATACAGCAAAAGATTTGAGTGCACAACGTTTGGTTTAGGTTTGACAGCCATAATCACCTTTTTATTGCTTTAAAATGCGTTTTTAGCGCATGATTGTACATTTGAGCTGAATGTGTCAAAATCTTAAAAATTAACAGGTGCCCAAGCAATTTCATGCTAGAATCATCATCCGGATGCCAAAATAAACTAAATACAGCAAAAGATTTGAGTGCACAACGTTTGGTTTAGATTTGACAGCCATAATCAGCAATTGTGTACATTTGAGCTGAATGTGTCAAAATCTTAAAAATTAACAGGTGCCCAAGCAATTTCATGCTAGAATCATCATCCGGATGCCAAAATAAACTAAATACAGCAAAAGATTTGAGTGCACAACGTTTGGTTTAGGTTTGACAGCCATAATCACCTTTTTATTGCTTTAAATGCGTTTTAGCGCATGATTGTACATTTGAGCTGAATGTGTCAAAATCTTAAAAATTAACAGGTGCCCAAGCAATTTCATGCTAGAATCATCATCCGGATGCCAAAATAAACTAAATACAGCAAAAGATTTGAGTGCACAACGTTTGGTTTAGATTTGACAGCCATAATCAGCAATTGTGTACATTTGAGCTGAATGTGTCAAAATCTTAAAAATTAACAGGTGCCCAAGCAATTTCATGCTAGAATCATCATCCGGATGCCAAAATAAACTAAATACAGCAAAAGATTTGAGTAGCACAACGTTTGGTTTAGGTTTGACAGCCATAATCACCTTTTTATTGCTTTAAATGCGTTTTTAGCGCATGATTGTACATTTGAGCTGAATGTGTCAAAATCTTAAAAATTAACAGGTGCCCAAGCAATTTCATGCTAGAATCATCATCCGGATGCCAAAATAAACTAAATACAGCAAAAGATTTGAGTGCACAACGTTTGGTTTAGATTTGACAGCCATAATCAGCAATTGTGTACATTTGAGCTGAATGTGTCAAAATCTTAAAAATTAACAGGTGCCCAAGCAATTTCATGCTAGAATCATCATCCGGATGCCAAAATAAACTAAATACAGCAAAAGATTTGAGTGCACAACGTTTGGTTTTGGTTTGACAGCCATAATCACCTTTTTATTGCTTTAAATGCGTTTGTAGCGCATGATTGTACATTTGAGCTGAATGTGTCAAAATCTTAAAATTAACAGGTGCCCAAGCAATTTCATGCTAGAATCATCATCCGGATGCCAAAATAAACTAAATACAGCAAAAGATTTGAGTGCACAACGTTTGGTTTAGATTTGACAGCCATAATCAGCAATTGTGTACATTTGAGCTGAATGTGTCAAAATCTTAAAAATTAACAGGTGCCCAAGCAATTTCATGCTAGAATCATCATCCGGATGCCAAAATAAACTAAATACAGCAAAAGATTTGAGTGCACAACGTTTGGTTTAGGTTTGACAGCCATAATCACCTTTTTATTGCTTTAAATGCGTTTTTAGCGCATGATTGTACATTTGAGCTGAATGTGTCAAAATCTTAAAAATTAACAGGTGCCCAAGCAATTTCATGCTAGAATCATCATCCGGATGCCAAAATAAACTAAATACAGCAAAAGATTTGAGTGCACAACGTTTGGTTTAGATTTGACAGCCATAATCAGCAATTGTGTACATTTGAGCTGAATGTGTCAAAATCTTAAAAATTAACAGGTGCCCAAGCAATTTCATGCTAGAATCATCATCCGGATGCCAAAATAAACTAAATACAGCAAAAGATTTGAGTGCACAACGTTTGGTTTAGGTTTGACAGCCATAATCACCTTTTTATTGCTTTAAATGCGTTTTTAGCGCATGATTGTACATTTGAGCTGAATGTGTCAAAATCTTAAAAATTAACAGGTGCCCAAGCAATTTCATGCTAGAATCATCATCCGGATGCCAAAATAAACTAAATACAGCAAAAGATTTGAGTGCACAACGTTTGGTTTAGATTTGACAGCCATAATCAGCAATTGTGTACATTTGAGCTGAATGTGTCAAAATCTTAAAAATTAACAGGTGCCCAAGCAATTTCATGCTAGAATCATCATCCGGATGCCAAAATAAACTAAATACAGCAAAAGATTTGAGTGCACAACGTTTGGTTTAGGTTTGACAGCCATAATCACCTTTTTATTGCTTTAAATGCGTTTTTAGCGCATGATTGTACATTTGAGCTGAATGTGTCAAAATCTTAAAAATTAACAGGTGCCCAAGCAATTTCATGCTAGAATCATCATCCGGATGCCAAAATAAACTAAATACAGCAAAAGATTTGAGTGCACAACGTTTGGTTTAGATTTGACAGCCATAATCAGCAATTGTGTACATTTGAGCTGAATGTGTCAAAATCTTAAAAATTAACAGGTGCCCAAGCAATTTCATGCTAGAATCATCATCCGGATGCCAAAATAAACTAAATACAGCAAAAGATTTGAGTGCACAACGTTTGGTTTAGGTTTGACAGCCATAATCACCTTTTTATTGCTTTAAATGCGTTTTTAGCGCATGATTGTACATTTGAGCTGAATGTGTCAAAATCTTAAAAATTAACAGGTGCCCAAGCAATTTCATGCTAGAATCATCATCCGGATGCCAAAATAAACTAAATACAGCAAAAGATTTGAGTGCACAACGTTTGGTTTAGATTTGACAGCCATAATCAGCAATTGTGTACATTTGAGCTGAATGTGTCAAAATCTTAAAAATTAACAGGTGCCCAAGCAATTTCATGCTAGAATCATCATCCGGATGCCAAAATAAACTAAATACAGCAAAAGATTTGAGTGCACAACGTTTGGTTTTGGTTTGACAGCCATAATCACCTTTTTATTGCTTTAAATGGGTTTGTAGCGCATGATTGTACATTTGAGCTGAATGTGTCAAAATCTTAAAAATTAACAGGTGCCCAAGCAATTTCATGCTAGAATCATCATCCGGATGCCAAAATAAACTAAATACAGCAAAAGATTTGAGTGCACAACGTTTGGTTTAGATTTGACAGCCATAATCAGCAATTGTGTACATTTGAGCTGAATGTGTCAAAATCTTAAAAATTAACAGGTGCCCAAGCAATTTCATGCTAGAATCATCATCCGGATGCCAAAATAAACTAAATACAGCAAAAGATTTGAGTGCACAACGTTTGGTTTAGGTTTGACAGCCATAATCACCTTTTTATTGCTTTAAATGCGTTTTTAGCGCATGATTGTACATTTGAGCTGAATGTGTCAAAATCTTAAAAATTAACAGGTGCCCAAGCAATTTCATGCTAGAATCATCATCCGGATGCCAAAATAAACTAAATACAGCAAAAGATTTGAGTGCACAACGTTTGGTTTAGATTTGACAGCCATAATCAGCAATTGTGTACATTTGAGCTGAATGTGTCAAAATCTTAAAAATTAACAGGTGCCCAAGCAATTTCATGCTAGAATCATCATCCGGATGCCAAAATAAACTAAATACAGCAAAAGATTTGAGTGCACAACGTTTGGTTTAGGTTTGACAGCCATAATCACCTTTTTATTGCTTTAAATGCGTTTTTAGCGCATGATTGTACATTTGAGCTGAATGTGTCAAAATCTTAAAAATTAACAGGTGCCCAAGCAATTTCATGCTAGAATCATCATCCGGATGCCAAAATAAACTAAATACAGCAAAAGATTTGAGTGCACAACGTTTGGTTTAGATTTGACAGCCATAATCAGCAATTGTGTACATTTGAGCTGAATGTGTCAAAATCTTAAAAATTAACAGGTGCCCAAGCAATTTCATGCTAGAATCATCATCCGGATGCCAAAATAAACTAAATACAGCAAAAGATTTGAGTGCACAACGTTTGGTTTAGGTTTGACAGCCATAATCACCTTTTTATTGCTTTAAATGCGTTTTTAGCGCATGATTGTACATTTGAGCTGAATGTGTCAAAATCTTAAAAATTAACAGGTGCCCAAGCAATTTCATGCTAGAATCATCATCCGGATGCCAAAATAAACTAAATACAGCAAAAGATTTGAGTGCACAACGTTTGGTTTAGATTTGTCAGCCATAATCAGCAATTGTGTACATTTGAGCTGAATGTGTCAAAATCTTAAAAATTAACAGGTGCCCAAGCAATTTCATGCTAGAATCATCATCCGGATGCCAAAATAAACTAAATACAGCAAAAGATTTGAGTGCACAACGTTTGGTTTAGGTTTGACAGCCATAATCACCTTTTTATTGCTTTAAATGCGTTTTTAGCGCATGATTGTACATTTGAGCTGAATGTGTCAAAATCTTAAAAATTAACAGGTGCCCAAGCAATTTCATGCTAGAATCATCATCCGGATGCCAAAATAAACTAAATACAGCAAAAGATTTGAGTGCACAACGTTTGGTTTAGGTTTGACAGCCATAATCACCTTTTTATTGCTTTAAATGCGTTTTTAGCGCATGATTGTACATTTGAGCTGAATGTGTCAAAATCTTAAAAATTAACAGGTGCCCAAGCAATTTCATGCTAGAATCATCATCCGGATGCCAAAATAAACTAAATACAGCAAAAGATTTGAGTGCACAACGTTTGGTTTAGATTTGACAGCCATAATCAGCAATTGTGTACATTTGAGCTGAATGTGTCAAAATCTTAAAAATTAACAGGTGCCCAAGCAATTTCATGCTAGAATCATCATCCGGATGCCAAAATAAACTAAATACAGCAAAAGATTTGAGTGCACAACGTTTGGTTTAGATTTGACAGCCATAATCAGCAATTGTGTACATTTGAGCTGAATGTGTCAAAATCTTAAAAATTAACAGGTGCCCAAGCAATTTCATGCTAGAATCATCATCCGGATGCCAAAATAAACTAAATACAGCAAAAGATTTGAGTGCACAACGTTTGGTTTAGGTTTGACAGCCATAATCACCTTTTTATTGCTTTAAATGCGTTTTTAGCGCATGATTGTACATTTGAGCTGAATGTGTCAAAATCTTAAAAATTAACAGGTGCCCAAGCAATTTCATGCTAGAATCATCATCCGGATGCCAAAATAAACTAAATACAGCAAAAGATTTGAGTGCACAACGTTTGGTTTAGATTTGACAGCCATAATCAGCAATTGTGTACATTTGAGCTGAATGTGTCAAAATCTTAAAAATTAACAGGTGCCCAAGCAATTTCATGCTAGAATCATCATCCGGATGCCAAAATAAACTAAATGCAGCAAAAGATTTGAGTGCACAACGTTTGGTTTAGGTTTGACAGCCATAATCACCTTTTTATTGCTTTAAATGCGTTTTTAGCGCATGATTGTACATTTGAGCTGAATGTGTCAAAATCTTAAAAATTAACAGGTGCCCAAGCAATTTCATGCTAGAATCATCATCCGGATGCCAAAATAAACTAAATACAGCAAAAGATTTGAGTGCACAACGTTTGGTTTAGATTTGACAGCCATAATCAGCAATTGTGTACATTTGAGCTGAATGTGTCAAAATCTTAAAAATTAACAGGTGCCCAAGCAATTTCATGCTAGAATCATCATCCGGATGCCAAAATAAACTAAATACAGCAAAAGATTTGAGTACACAACGTTTGGTTTAGGTTTGACAGCCATAATCACCTTTTTATTGCTTTAAAATGCGTTTTTAGCGCATGATTGTACATTTGAGCTGAATGTGTCAAAATCTTAAAAATTAACAGGTGCCCAAGCAATTTCATGCTAGAATCATCATCCGGATGCCAAAATAAACTAAATACAGCAAAAGATTTGAGTGCACAACGTTTGGTTTAGATTTGACAGCCATAATCAGCAATTGTGTACATTTGAGCTGAATGTGTCAAAATCTTAAAAATTAACAGGTGCCCAAGCAATTTCATGCTAGAATCATCATCCGGATGCCAAAATAAACTAAATACAGCAAAAGATTTGAGTGCACAACGTTTGGTTTAGGTTTGACAGCCATAATCACCTTTTTATTGCTTTAAATGCGTTTTTAGCGCATGATTGTACATTTGAGCTGAATGTGTCAAAATCTTAAAAATTAACAGGTGCCCAAGCAATTTCATGCTAGAATCATCATCCGGATGCCAAAATAAACTAAATACAGCAAAAGATTTGAGTGCACAACGTTTGGTTTAGATTTGACAGCCATAATCAGCAATTGTGTACATTTGAGCTGAATGTGTCAAAATCTTAAAAATTAACAGGTGCCCAAGCAATTTCATGCTAGAATCATCATCCGGATGCCAAAATAAACTAAATACAGCAAAAGATTTGAGTGCACAACGTTTGGTTTAGGTTTGACAGCCATAATCACCTTTTTATTGCTTTAAATGCGTTTTTAGCGCATGATTGTACATTTGAGCTGAATGTGTCAAAATCTTAAAAATTAACAGGTGCCCAAGCAATTTCATGCTAGAATCATCATCCGGATGCCAAAATAAACTAAATACAGCAAAAGATTTGAGTGCACAACGTTTGGTTTAGATTTGACAGCCATAATCAGCAATTGTGTACATTTGAGCTGAATGTGTCAAAATCTTAAAAATTAACAGGTGCCCAAGCAATTTCATGCTAGAATCATCATCCGGATGCCAAAATAAACTAAATACAGCAAAACATTTGAGTGCACAACGTTTGGTTTTGGTTTGACAGCCATAATCACCTTTTTATTGCTTTAAATGCGTTTGTAGCGCATGATTGTACATTTGAGCTGAATGTGTCAAAATCTTAAAAATTAACAGGTGCCCAAGCAATTTCATGCTAGAATCATCATCCGGATGCCAAAATAAACTAAATACAGCAAAAGATTTGAGTGCACAACGTTTGGTTTAGATTTGACAGCCATAATCAGCAATTGTGTACATTTGAGCTGAATGTGTCAAAATCTTAAAAATTAACAGGTGCCCAAGCAATTTCATGCTAGAATCATCATCCGGATGCCAAAATAAACTAAATACAGCAAAAGATTTGAGTGCACAACGTTTGGTTTAGGTTTGACAGCCATAATCACCTTTTTATTGCTTTAAATGCGTTTTTAGCGCATGATTGTACATTTGAGCTGAATGTGTCAAAATCTTAAAAATTAACAGGTGCCCAAGCAATTTCATGCTAGAATCATCATCCGGATGCCAAAATAAACTAAATACAGCAAAAGATTTGAGTGCACAACGTTTGGTTTAGATTTGACAGCCATAATCAGCAATTGTGTACATTTGAGCTGAATGTGTCAAAATCTTAAAAATTAACAGGTGCCCAAGCAATTTCATGCTAGAATCATCATCCGGATGCCAAAATAAACTAAATACAGCAAAAGATTTGAGTGCACAACGTTTGGTTTTGGTTTGACAGCCATAATCACCTTTTTATTGCTTTAAAAGGGTTTGTAGCGCATGATTGTACATTTGAGCTGAATGTGTCAAAATCTTAAAAATTAACAGGTGCCCAAGCAATTTCATGCTAGAATCATCATCCGGATGCCAAAATAAACTAAATACAGCAAAAGATTTGAGTGCACAACGTTTGGTTTAGATTTGACAGCCATAATCAGCAATTGTGTACATTTGAGCTGAATGTGTCAAAATCTTAAAAATTAACAGGTGCCCAAGCAATTTCATGCTAGAATCATCATCCGGATGCCAAAATAAACTAAATACAGCAAAAGATTTGAGTGCACAACGTTTGGTTTAGGTTTGACAGCCATAATCACCTTTTTATTGCTTTAAATGCGTTTTTAGCGCATGATTGTACATTTGAGCTGAATGTGTCAAAATCTTAAAAATTAACAGGTGCCCAAGCAATTTCATGCTAGAATCATCATCCGGATGCCAAAATAAACTAAATACAGCAAAAGATTTGAGTGCACAACGTTTGGTTTAGGTTTGACAGCCATAATCACCTTTTTATTGCTTTAAATGCGTTTTTAGCGCATGATTGTACATTTGAGCTGAATGTGTCAAAATCTTAAAAATTAACAGGTGCCCAAGCAATTTCATGCTAGAATCATCATCCGGATGCCAAAATAAACTAAATACAGCAAAAGATTTGAGTGCACAACGTTTGGTTTAGATTTGACAGCCATAATCAGCAATTGTGTACATTTGAGCTGAATGTGTCAAAATCTTAAAAATTAACAGGTGCCCAAGCAATTTCATGCTAGAATCATCATCCGGATGCCAAAATAAACTAAATACAGCAAAAGATTTGAGTGCACAACGTTTGGTTTAGGTTTGACAGCCATAATCACCTTTTTATTGCTTTAAATGCGTTTTTAGCGCATGATTGTACATTTGAGCTGAATGTGTCAAAATCTTAAAAATTAACAGGTGCCCAAGCAATTTCATGCTAGAATCATCATCCGGATGCCAAAATAAACTAAATACAGCAAAAGATTTGAGTGCACAACGTTTGGTTTAGATTTGACAGCCATAATCAGCAATTGTGTACATTTGAGCTGAATGTGTCAAAATCTTAAAAATTAACAGGTGCCCAAGCAATTTCATGCTAGAATCATCATCCGGATGCCAAAATAAACTAAATACAGCAAAAGATTTGAGTGCACAACGTTTGGTTTAGGTTTGACAGCCATAATCACCTTTTTATTGCTTTAAATGCGTTTTTAGCGCATGATTGTACATTTGAGCTGAATGTGTCAAAATCTTAAAAATTAACAGGTGCCCAAGCAATTTCATGCTAGAATCATCATCCGGATGCCAAAATAAACTAAATACAGCAAAAGATTTGAGTACACAACGTTTGGTTTAGGTTTGACAGCCATAATCACCTTTTTATTGCTTTAAATGCGTTTTTAGCGCATGATTGTACATTTGAACTGAATGTGTCAAAATCTTAAAAATTAACAGGTGCCCAAGCAATTTCATGCTAGAATCATCATCCGGATGCCAAAATAAACTAAATACAGCAAAAGATTTGAGTGCACAACGTTTGGTTTAGATTTGACAGCCATAAACAGCAATTGTGTACATTTGAGCTGAATGTGTCAAAATCTTAAAAATTAACAGGTGCCCAAGCAATTTCATGCTAGAATCATCATCCGGATGCCAAAATAAACTAAATACAGCAAAAGATTTGAGTGCACAACGTTTGGTTTTGGTTTGACAGCCATAATCACCTTTTTATTGCTTTAAATGCGTTTGTAGCGCATGATTGTACATTTGAGCTGAATGTGTCAAAATCTTAAAAATTAACAGGTGCCCAAGCAATTTCATGCTAGAATCATCATCCGGATGCCAAAATAAACTAAATACAGCAAAAGATTTGAGTGCACAACGTTTGGTTTAGATTTGACAGCCATAATCAGCAATTGTGTACATTTGAGCTGAATGTGTCAAAATCTTAAAAATTAACAGGTGCCCAAGCAATTTCATGCTAGAATCATCATCCGGATGCCAAAATAAACTAAATACAGCAAAAGATTTGAGTGCACAACGTTTGGTTTAGATTTGACAGCCATAATCAGCAATTGTGTACATTTGAGCTGAATGTGTCAAAATCTTAAAAATTAACAGGTGCCCAAGCAATTTCATGCTAGAATCATCATCCGGATGCCAAAATAAACTAAATACAGCAAAAGATTTGAGTGCACAACGTTTGGTTTAGGTTTGACAGCCATAATCACCTTTTTATTGCTTTAAATGCGTTTTTAGCGCATGATTGTACATTTGAGCTGAATGTGTCAAAATCTTAAAAATTAACAGGTGCCCAAGCAATTTCATGCTAGAATCATCATCCGGATGCCAAAATAAACTAAATACAGCAAAAGATTTGAGTGCACAACGTTTGGTTTAGATTTGACAGCCATAATCAGCAATTGTGTACATTTGAGCTGAATGTGTCAAAATCTTAAAAATTAACAGGTGCCCAAGCAATTTCATGCTAGAATCATCATCCGGATGCCAAAATAAACTAAATACAGCAAAAGATTTGAGTGCACAACGTTTGGTTTAGGTTTGACAGCCATAATCACCTTTTTATTGCTTTAAATGCGTTTTTAGCGCATGATTGTACATTTGAGCTGAATGTGTCAAAATCTTAAAAATTAACAGGTGCCCAAGCAATTTCATGCTAGAATCATCATCCGGATGCCAAAATAAACTAAATACAGCAAAAGATTTGAGTACACAACGTTTGGTTTAGGTTTGACAGCCATAATCACCTTTTTATTGCTTTAAATGCGTTTTTAGCGCATGATTGTACATTTGAACTGAATGTGTCAAAATCTTAAAAATTAACAGGTGCCCAAGCAATTTCATGCTAGAATCATCATCCGGATGCCAAAATAAACTAAATACAGCAAAAGATTTGAGTGCACAACGTTTGGTTTAGATTTGACAGCCATAAACAGCAATTGTGTACATTTGAGCTGAATGTGTCAAAATCTTAAAAATTAACAGGTGCCCAAGCAATTTCATGCTAGAATCATCATCCGGATGCCAAAATAAACTAAATACAGCAAAAGATTTGAGTGCACAACGTTTGGTTTTGGTTTGACAGCCATAATCACCTTTTTATTGCTTTAAATGCGTTTGTAGCGCATGATTGTACATTTGAGCTGAATGTGTCAAAATCTTAAAAATTAACAGGTGCCCAAGCAATTTCATGCTAGAATCATCATCCGGATGCCAAAATAAACTAAATACAGCAAAAGATTTGAGTGCACAACGTTTGGTTTAGATTTGACAGCCATAATCAGCAATTGTGTACATTTGAGCTGAATGTGTCAAAATCTTAAAAATTAACAGGTGCCCAAGCAATTTCATGCTAGAATCATCATCCGGATGCCAAAATAAACTAAATACAGCAAAAGATTTGAGTGCACAACGTTTGGTTTAGGTTTGACAGCCATAATCACCTTTTTATTGCTTTAAATGCGTTTTTAGCGCATGATTGTACATTTGAGCTGAATGTGTCAAAATCTTAAAAATTAACAGGTGCCCAAGCAATTTCATGCTAGAATCATCATCCGGATGCCAAAATAAACTAAATACAGCAAAAGATTTGAGTGCACAACGTTTGGTTTAGATTTGACAGCCATAATCAGCAATTGTGTACATTTGAGCTGAATGTGTCAAAATCTTAAAAATTAACAGGTGCCCAAGCAATTTCATGCTAGAATCATCATCCGGATGCCAAAATAAACTAAATACAGCAAAAGATTTGAGTGCACAACGTTTGGTTTAGGTTTGACAGCCATAATCACCTTTTTATTGCTTTAAATGCGTTTTTAGCGCATGATTGTACATTTGAGCTGAATGTGTCAAAATCTTAAAAATTAACAGGTGCCCAAGCAATTTCATGCTAGAATCATCATCCGGATGCCAAAATAAACTAAATACAGCAAAAGATTTGAGTGCACAACGTTTGGTTTAGATTTGACAGCCATAATCAGCAATTGTGTACATTTGAGCTGAATGTGTCAAAATCTTAAAAATTAACAGGTGCCCAAGCAATTTCATGCTAGAATCATCATCCGGATGCCAAAATAAACTAAATACAGCAAAAGATTTGAGTGCACAACGTTTGGTTTAGGTTTGACAGCCATAATCACCTTTTTATTGCTTTAAATGCGTTTTTAGCGCATGATTGTACATTTGAGCTGAATGTGTCAAAATCTTAAAAATTAACAGGTGCCCAAGCAATTTCATGCTAGAATCATCATCCGGATGCCAAAATAAACTAAATACAGCAAAAGATTTGAGTGCACAACGTTTGGTTTAGATTTGACAGCCATAATCAGCAATTGTGTACATTTGAGCTGAATGTGTCAAAATCTTAAAAATTAACAGGTGCCCAAGCAATTTCATGCTAGAATCATCATCCGGATGCCAAAATAAACTAAATACAGCAAAACATTTGAGTGCACAACGTTTGGTTTTGGTTTGACAGCCATAATCACCTTTTTATTGCTTTAAATGCGTTTGTAGCGCATGATTGTACATTTGAGCTGAATGTGTCAAAATCTTAAAAATTAACAGGTGCCCAAGCAATTTCATGCTAGAATCATCATCCGGATGCCAAAATAAACTAAATACAGCAAAAGATTTGAGTGCACAACGTTTGGTTTAGATTTGACAGCCATAATCAGCAATTGTGTACATTTGAGCTGAATGTGTCAAAATCTTAAAAATTAACAGGTGCCCAAGCAATTTCATGCTAGAATCATCATCCGGATGCCAAAATAAACTAAATACAGCAAAAGATTTGAGTGCACAACGTTTGGTTTAGGTTTGACAGCCATAATCACCTTTTTATTGCTTTAAATGCGTTTTTAGCGCATGATTGTACATTTGAGCTGAATGTGTCAAAATCTTAAAAATTAACAGGTGCCCAAGCAATTTCATGCTAGAATCATCATCCGGATGCCAAAATAAACTAAATACAGCAAAAGATTTGAGTGCACAACGTTTGGTTTAGATTTGACAGCCATAATCAGCAATTGTGTACATTTGAGCTGAATGTGTCAAAATCTTAAAAATTAACAGGTGCCCAAGCAATTTCATGCTAGAATCATCATCCGGATGCCAAAATAAACTAAATACAGCAAAAGATTTGAGTGCACAACGTTTGGTTTTGGTTTGACAGCCATAATCACCTTTTTATTGCTTTAAAAGGGTTTGTAGCGCATGATTGTACATTTGAGCTGAATGTGTCAAAATCTTAAAAATTAACAGGTGCCCAAGCAATTTCATGCTAGAATCATCATCCGGATGCCAAAATAAACTAAATACAGCAAAAGATTTGAGTGCACAACGTTTGGTTTAGATTTGACAGCCATAATCAGCAATTGTGTACATTTGAGCTGAATGTGTCAAAATCTTAAAAATTAACAGGTGCCCAAGCAATTTCATGCTAGAATCATCATCCGGATGCCAAAATAAACTAAATACAGCAAAAGATTTGAGTGCACAACGTTTGGTTTAGGTTTGACAGCCATAATCACCTTTTTATTGCTTTAAATGCGTTTTTAGCGCATGATTGTACATTTGAGCTGAATGTGTCAAAATCTTAAAAATTAACAGGTGCCCAAGCAATTTCATGCTAGAATCATCATCCGGATGCCAAAATAAACTAAATACAGCAAAAGATTTGAGTGCACAACGTTTGGTTTAGGTTTGACAGCCATAATCACCTTTTTATTGCTTTAAATGCGTTTTTAGCGCATGATTGTACATTTGAGCTGAATGTGTCAAAATCTTAAAAATTAACAGGTGCCCAAGCAATTTCATGCTAGAATCATCATCCGGATGCCAAAATAAACTAAATACAGCAAAAGATTTGAGTGCACAACGTTTGGTTTAGATTTGACAGCCATAATCAGCAATTGTGTACATTTGAGCTGAATGTGTCAAAATCTTAAAAATTAACAGGTGCCCAAGCAATTTCATGCTAGAATCATCATCCGGATGCCAAAATAAACTAAATACAGCAAAAGATTTGAGTGCACAACGTTTGGTTTAGGTTTGACAGCCATAATCACCTTTTTATTGCTTTAAATGCGTTTTTAGCGCATGATTGTACATTTGAGCTGAATGTGTCAAAATCTTAAAAATTAACAGGTGCCCAAGCAATTTCATGCTAGAATCATCATCCGGATGCCAAAATAAACTAAATACAGCAAAAGATTTGAGTGCACAACGTTTGGTTTAGATTTGACAGCCATAATCAGCAATTGTGTACATTTGAGCTGAATGTGTCAAAATCTTAAAAATTAACAGGTGCCCAAGCAATTTCATGCTAGAATCATCATCCGGATGCCAAAATAAACTAAATACAGCAAAACATTTGAGTGCACAACGTTTGGTTTTGGTTTGACAGCCATAATCACCTTTTTATTGCTTTAAATGCGTTTGTAGCGCATGATTGTACATTTGAGCTGAATGTGTCAAAATCTTAAAAATTAACAGGTGCCCAAGCAATTTCATGCTAGAATCATCATCCGGATGCCAAAATAAACTAAATACAGCAAAAGATTTGAGTGCACAACGTTTGGTTTAGATTTGACAGCCATAATCAGCAATTGTGTACATTTGAGCTGAATGTGTCAAAATCTTAAAAATTAACAGGTGCCCAAGCAATTTCATGCTAGAATCATCATCCGGATGCCAAAATAAACTAAATACAGCAAAAGATTTGAGTGCACAACGTTTGGTTTAGGTTTGACAGCCATAATCACCTTTTTATTGCTTTAAATGCGTTTTTAGCGCATGATTGTACATTTGAGCTGAATGTGTCAAAATCTTAAAAATTAACAGGTGCCCAAGCAATTTCATGCTAGAATCATCATCCGGATGCCAAAATAAACTAAATACAGCAAAAGATTTGAGTGCACAACGTTTGGTTTAGATTTGACAGCCATAATCAGCAATTGTGTACATTTGAGCTGAATGTGTCAAAATCTTAAAAATTAACAGGTGCCCAAGCAATTTCATGCTAGAATCATCATCCGGATGCCAAAATAAACTAAATACAGCAAAAGATTTGAGTGCACAACGTTTGGTTTTGGTTTGACAGCCATAATCACCTTTTTATTGCTTTAAAAGGGTTTGTAGCGCATGATTGTACATTTGAGCTGAATGTGTCAAAATCTTAAAAATTAACAGGTGCCCAAGCAATTTCATGCTAGAATCATCATCCGGATGCCAAAATAAACTAAATACAGCAAAAGATTTGAGTGCACAACGTTTGGTTTAGATTTGACAGCCATAATCAGCAATTGTGTACATTTGAGCTGAATGTGTCAAAATCTTAAAAATTAACAGGTGCCCAAGCAATTTCATGCTAGAATCATCATCCGGATGCCAAAATAAACTAAATACAGCAAAAGATTTGAGTGCACAACGTTTGGTTTAGGTTTGACAGCCATAATCACCTTTTTATTGCTTTAAATGCGTTTTTAGCGCATGATTGTACATTTGAGCTGAATGTGTCAAAATCTTAAAAATTAACAGGTGCCCAAGCAATTTCATGCTAGAATCATCATCCGGATGCCAAAATAAACTAAATACAGCAAAAGATTTGAGTGCACAACGTTTGGTTTAGGTTTGACAGCCATAATCACCTTTTTATTGCTTTAAATGCGTTTTTAGCGCATGATTGTACATTTGAGCTGAATGTGTCAAAATCTTAAAAATTAACAGGTGCCCAAGCAATTTCATGCTAGAATCATCATCCGGATGCCAAAATAAACTAAATACAGCAAAAGATTTGAGTGCACAACGTTTGGTTTAGATTTGACAGCCATAATCAGCAATTGTGTACATTTGAGCTGAATGTGTCAAAATCTTAAAAATTAACAGGTGCCCAAGCAATTTCATGCTAGAATCATCATCCGGATGCCAAAATAAACTAAATACAGCAAAAGATTTGAGTGCACAACGTTTGGTTTAGGTTTGACAGCCATAATCACCTTTTTATTGCTTTAAATGCGTTTTTAGCGCATGATTGTACATTTGAGCTGAATGTGTCAAAATCTTAAAAATTAACAGGTGCCCAAGCAATTTCATGCTAGAATCATCATCCGGATGCCAAAATAAACTAAATACAGCAAAAGATTTGAGTGCACAACGTTTGGTTTAGATTTGACAGCCATAATCAGCAATTGTGTACATTTGAGCTGAATGTGTCAAAATCTTAAAAATTAACAGGTGCCCAAGCAATTTCATGCTAGAATCATCATCCGGATGCCAAAATAAACTAAATACAGCAAAAGATTTGAGTGCACAACGTTTGGTTTAGGTTTGACAGCCATAATCACCTTTTTATTGCTTTAAATGCGTTTTTAGCGCATGATTGTACATTTGAGCTGAATGTGTCAAAATCTTAAAAATTAACAGGTGCCCAAGCAATTTCATGCTAGAATCATCATCCGGATGCCAAAATAAACTAAATACAGCAAAAGATTTGAGTACACAACGTTTGGTTTAGGTTTGACAGCCATAATCACCTTTTTATTGCTTTAAATGCGTTTTTAGCGCATGATTGTACATTTGAACTGAATGTGTCAAAATCTTAAAAATTAACAGGTGCCCAAGCAATTTCATGCTAGAATCATCATCCGGATGCCAAAATAAACTAAATACAGCAAAAGATTTGAGTGCACAACGTTTGGTTTAGATTTGACAGCCATAAACAGCAATTGTGTACATTTGAGCTGAATGTGTCAAAATCTTAAAAATTAACAGGTGCCCAAGCAATTTCATGCTAGAATCATCATCCGGATGCCAAAATAAACTAAATACAGCAAAAGATTTGAGTGCACAACGTTTGGTTTTGGTTTGACAGCCATAATCACCTTTTTATTGCTTTAAATGCGTTTGTAGCGCATGATTGTACATTTGAGCTGAATGTGTCAAAATCTTAAAAATTAACAGGTGCCCAAGCAATTTCATGCTAGAATCATCATCCGGATGCCAAAATAAACTAAATACAGCAAAAGATTTGAGTGCACAACGTTTGGTTTAGATTTGACAGCCATAATCAGCAATTGTGTACATTTGAGCTGAATGTGTCAAAATCTTAAAAATTAACAGGTGCCCAAGCAATTTCATGCTAGAATCATCATCCGGATGCCAAAATAAACTAAATACAGCAAAAGATTTGAGTGCACAACGTTTGGTTTAGGTTTGACAGCCATAATCACCTTTTTATTGCTTTAAATGCGTTTTTAGCGCATGATTGTACATTTGAGCTGAATGTGTCAAAATCTTAAAAATTAACAGGTGCCCAAGCAATTTCATGCTAGAATCATCATCCGGATGCCAAAATAAACTAAATACAGCAAAAGATTTGAGTGCACAACGTTTGGTTTAGATTTGACAGCCATAATCAGCAATTGTGTACATTTGAGCTGAATGTGTCAAAATCTTAAAAATTAACAGGTGCCCAAGCAATTTCATGCTAGAATCATCATCCGGATGCCAAAATAAACTAAATACAGCAAAAGATTTGAGTGCACAACGTTTGGTTTAGGTTTGACAGCCATAATCACCTTTTTATTGCTTTAAATGCGTTTTTAGCGCATGATTGTACATTTGAGCTGAATGTGTCAAAATCTTAAAAATTAACAGGTGCCCAAGCAATTTCATGCTAGAATCATCATCCGGATGCCAAAATAAACTAAATACAGCAAAAGATTTGAGTGCACAACGTTTGGTTTAGATTTGACAGCCATAATCAGCAATTGTGTACATTTGAGCTGAATGTGTCAAAATCTTAAAAATTAACAGGTGCCCAAGCAATTTCATGCTAGAATCATCATCCGGATGCCAAAATAAACTAAATACAGCAAAAGATTTGAGTGCACAACGTTTGGTTTAGGTTTGACAGCCATAATCACCTTTTTATTGCTTTAAATGCGTTTTTAGCGCATGATTGTACATTTGAGCTGAATGTGTCAAAATCTTAAAAATTAACAGGTGCCCAAGCAATTTCATGCTAGAATCATCATCCGGATGCCAAAATAAACTAAATACAGCAAAAGATTTGAGTGCACAACGTTTGGTTTAGATTTGACAGCCATAATCAGCAATTGTGTACATTTGAGCTGAATGTGTCAAAATCTTAAAAATTAACAGGTGCCCAAGCAATTTCATGCTAGAATCATCATCCGGATGCCAAAATAAACTAAATACAGCAAAACATTTGAGTGCACAACGTTTGGTTTTGGTTTGACAGCCATAATCACCTTTTTATTGCTTTAAATGCGTTTGTAGCGCATGATTGTACATTTGAGCTGAATGTGTCAAAATCTTAAAAATTAACAGGTGCCCAAGCAATTTCATGCTAGAATCATCATCCGGATGCCAAAATAAACTAAATACAGCAAAAGATTTGAGTGCACAACGTTTGGTTTAGATTTGACAGCCATAATCAGCAATTGTGTACATTTGAGCTGAATGTGTCAAAATCTTAAAAATTAACAGGTGCCCAAGCAATTTCATGCTAGAATCATCATCCGGATGCCAAAATAAACTAAATACAGCAAAAGATTTGAGTGCACAACGTTTGGTTTAGGTTTGACAGCCATAATCACCTTTTTATTGCTTTAAATGCGTTTTTAGCGCATGATTGTACATTTGAGCTGAATGTGTCAAAATCTTAAAAATTAACAGGTGCCCAAGCAATTTCATGCTAGAATCATCATCCGGATGCCAAAATAAACTAAATACAGCAAAAGATTTGAGTGCACAACGTTTGGTTTAGATTTGACAGCCATAATCAGCAATTGTGTACATTTGAGCTGAATGTGTCAAAATCTTAAAAATTAACAGGTGCCCAAGCAATTTCATGCTAGAATCATCATCCGGATGCCAAAATAAACTAAATACAGCAAAAGATTTGAGTGCACAACGTTTGGTTTTGGTTTGACAGCCATAATCACCTTTTTATTGCTTTAAAAGGGTTTGTAGCGCATGATTGTACATTTGAGCTGAATGTGTCAAAATCTTAAAAATTAACAGGTGCCCAAGCAATTTCATGCTAGAATCATCATCCGGATGCCAAAATAAACTAAATACAGCAAAAGATTTGAGTGCACAACGTTTGGTTTAGATTTGACAGCCATAATCAGCAATTGTGTACATTTGAGCTGAATGTGTCAAAATCTTAAAAATTAACAGGTGCCCAAGCAATTTCATGCTAGAATCATCATCCGGATGCCAAAATAAACTAAATACAGCAAAAGATTTGAGTGCACAACGTTTGGTTTAGGTTTGACAGCCATAATCACCTTTTTATTGCTTTAAATGCGTTTTTAGCGCATGATTGTACATTTGAGCTGAATGTGTCAAAATCTTAAAAATTAACAGGTGCCCAAGCAATTTCATGCTAGAATCATCATCCGGATGCCAAAATAAACTAAATACAGCAAAAGATTTGAGTGCACAACGTTTGGTTTAGGTTTGACAGCCATAATCACCTTTTTATTGCTTTAAATGCGTTTTTAGCGCATGATTGTACATTTGAGCTGAATGTGTCAAAATCTTAAAAATTAACAGGTGCCCAAGCAATTTCATGCTAGAATCATCATCCGGATGCCAAAATAAACTAAATACAGCAAAAGATTTGAGTGCACAACGTTTGGTTTAGATTTGACAGCCATAATCAGCAATTGTGTACATTTGAGCTGAATGTGTCAAAATCTTAAAAATTAACAGGTGCCCAAGCAATTTCATGCTAGAATCATCATCCGGATGCCAAAATAAACTAAATACAGCAAAAGATTTGAGTGCACAACGTTTGGTTTAGGTTTGACAGCCATAATCACCTTTTTATTGCTTTAAATGCGTTTTTAGCGCATGATTGTACATTTGAGCTGAATGTGTCAAAATCTTAAAAATTAACAGGTGCCCAAGCAATTTCATGCTAGAATCATCATCCGGATGCCAAAATAAACTAAATACAGCAAAAGATTTGAGTGCACAACGTTTGGTTTAGATTTGACAGCCATAATCAGCAATTGTGTACATTTGAGCTGAATGTGTCAAAATCTTAAAAATTAACAGGTGCCCAAGCAATTTCATGCTAGAATCATCATCCGGATGCCAAAATAAACTAAATACAGCAAAAGATTTGAGTGCACAACGTTTGGTTTAGGTTTGACAGCCATAATCACCTTTTTATTGCTTTAAATGCGTTTTTAGCGCATGATTGTACATTTGAGCTGAATGTGTCAAAATCTTAAAAATTAACAGGTGCCCAAGCAATTTCATGCTAGAATCATCATCCGGATGCCAAAATAAACTAAATACAGCAAAAGATTTGAGTACACAACGTTTGGTTTAGGTTTGACAGCCATAATCACCTTTTTATTGCTTTAAATGCGTTTTTAGCGCATGATTGTACATTTGAACTGAATGTGTCAAAATCTTAAAAATTAACAGGTGCCCAAGCAATTTCATGCTAGAATCATCATCCGGATGCCAAAATAAACTAAATACAGCAAAAGATTTGAGTGCACAACGTTTGGTTTAGATTTGACAGCCATAAACAGCAATTGTGTACATTTGAGCTGAATGTGTCAAAATCTTAAAAATTAACAGGTGCCCAAGCAATTTCATGCTAGAATCATCATCCGGATGCCAAAATAAACTAAATACAGCAAAAGATTTGAGTGCACAACGTTTGGTTTTGGTTTGACAGCCATAATCACCTTTTTATTGCTTTAAATGCGTTTGTAGCGCATGATTGTACATTTGAGCTGAATGTGTCAAAATCTTAAAAATTAACAGGTGCCCAAGCAATTTCATGCTAGAATCATCATCCGGATGCCAAAATAAACTAAATACAGCAAAAGATTTGAGTGCACAACGTTTGGTTTAGATTTGACAGCCATAATCAGCAATTGTGTACATTTGAGCTGAATGTGTCAAAATCTTAAAAATTAACAGGTGCCCAAGCAATTTCATGCTAGAATCATCATCCGGATGCCAAAATAAACTAAATACAGCAAAAGATTTGAGTGCACAACGTTTGGTTTAGGTTTGACAGCCATAATCACCTTTTTATTGCTTTAAATGCGTTTTTAGCGCATGATTGTACATTTGAGCTGAATGTGTCAAAATCTTAAAAATTAACAGGTGCCCAAGCAATTTCATGCTAGAATCATCATCCGGATGCCAAAATAAACTAAATACAGCAAAAGATTTGAGTGCACAACGTTTGGTTTAGATTTGACAGCCATAATCAGCAATTGTGTACATTTGAGCTGAATGTGTCAAAATCTTAAAAATTAACAGGTGCCCAAGCAATTTCATGCTAGAATCATCATCCGGATGCCAAAATAAACTAAATACAGCAAAAGATTTGAGTGCACAACGTTTGGTTTAGGTTTGACAGCCATAATCACCTTTTTATTGCTTTAAATGAGTTTTTAGCGCATGATTGTACATTTGAGCTGAATGTGTCAAAATCTTAAAAATTAACAGGTGCCCAAGCAATTTCATGCTAGAATCATCATCCGGATGCCAAAATAAACTAAATACAGCAAAAGATTTGAGTGCACAACGTTTGGTTTAGATTTGACAGCCATAATCAGCAATTGTGTACATTTGAGCTGAATGTGTCAAAATCTTAAAAATTAACAGGTGCCCAAGCAATTTCATGCTAGAATCATCATCCGGATGCCAAAATAAACTAAATACAGCAAAAGATTTGAGTGCACAACGTTTGGTTTAGGTTTGACAGCCATAATCACCTTTTTATTGCTTTAAATGCGTTTTTAGCGCATGATTGTACATTTGAGCTGAATGTGTCAAAATCTTAAAAATTAACAGGTGCCCAAGCAATTTCATGCTAGAATCATCATCCGGATGCCAAAATAAACTAAATACAGCAAAAGATTTGAGTGCACAACGTTTGGTTTAGATTTGACAGCCATAATCAGCAATTGTGTACATTTGAGCTGAATGTGTCAAAATCTTAAAAATTAACAGGTGCCCAAGCAATTTCATGCTAGAATCATCATCCGGATGCCAAAATAAACTAAATACAGCAAAACATTTGAGTGCACAACGTTTGGTTTTGGTTTGACAGCCATAATCACCTTTTTATTGCTTTAAATGCGTTTGTAGCGCATGATTGTACATTTGAGCTGAATGTGTCAAAATCTTAAAAATTAACAGGTGCCCAAGCAATTTCATGCTAGAATCATCATCCGGATGCCAAAATAAACTAAATACAGCAAAAGATTTGAGTGCACAACGTTTGGTTTAGATTTGACAGCCATAATCAGCAATTGTGTACATTTGAGCTGAATGTGTCAAAATCTTAAAAATTAACAGGTGCCCAAGCAATTTCATGCTAGAATCATCATCCGGATGCCAAAATAAACTAAATACAGCAAAAGATTTGAGTGCACAACGTTTGGTTTAGGTTTGACAGCCATAATCACCTTTTTATTGCTTTAAATGCGTTTTTAGCGCATGATTGTACATTTGAGCTGAATGTGTCAAAATCTTAAAAATTAACAGGTGCCCAAGCAATTTCATGCTAGAATCATCATCCGGATGCCAAAATAAACTAAATACAGCAAAAGATTTGAGTGCACAACGTTTGGTTTAGATTTGACAGCCATAATCAGCAATTGTGTACATTTGAGCTGAATGTGTCAAAATCTTAAAAATTAACAGGTGCCCAAGCAATTTCATGCTAGAATCATCATCCGGATGCCAAAATAAACTAAATACAGCAAAAGATTTGAGTGCACAACGTTTGGTTTTGGTTTGACAGCCATAATCACCTTTTTATTGCTTTAAAAGGGTTTGTAGCGCATGATTGTACATTTGAGCTGAATGTGTCAAAATCTTAAAAATTAACAGGTGCCCAAGCAATTTCATGCTAGAATCATCATCCGGATGCCAAAATAAACTAAATACAGCAAAAGATTTGAGTGCACAACGTTTGGTTTAGATTTGACAGCCATAATCAGCAATTGTGTACATTTGAGCTGAATGTGTCAAAATCTTAAAAATTAACAGGTGCCCAAGCAATTTCATGCTAGAATCATCATCCGGATGCCAAAATAAACTAAATACAGCAAAAGATTTGAGTGCACAACGTTTGGTTTAGGTTTGACAGCCATAATCACCTTTTTATTGCTTTAAATGCGTTTTTAGCGCATGATTGTACATTTGAGCTGAATGTGTCAAAATCTTAAAAATTAACAGGTGCCCAAGCAATTTCATGCTAGAATCATCATCCGGATGCCAAAATAAACTAAATACAGCAAAAGATTTGAGTGCACAACGTTTGGTTTAGGTTTGACAGCCATAATCACCTTTTTATTGCTTTAAATGCGTTTTTAGCGCATGATTGTACATTTGAGCTGAATGTGTCAAAATCTTAAAAATTAACAGGTGCCCAAGCAATTTCATGCTAGAATCATCATCCGGATGCCAAAATAAACTAAATACAGCAAAAGATTTGAGTGCACAACGTTTGGTTTAGATTTGACAGCCATAATCAGCAATTGTGTACATTTGAGCTGAATGTGTCAAAATCTTAAAAATTAACAGGTGCCCAAGCAATTTCATGCTAGAATCATCATCCGGATGCCAAAATAAACTAAATACAGCAAAAGATTTGAGTGCACAACGTTTGGTTTAGGTTTGACAGCCATAATCACCTTTTTATTGCTTTAAATGCGTTTTTAGCGCATGATTGTACATTTGAGCTGAATGTGTCAAAATCTTAAAAATTAACAGGTGCCCAAGCAATTTCATGCTAGAATCATCATCCGGATGCCAAAATAAACTAAATACAGCAAAAGATTTGAGTGCACAACGTTTGGTTTAGATTTGACAGCCATAATCAGCAATTGTGTACATTTGAGCTGAATGTGTCAAAATCTTAAAAATTAACAGGTGCCCAAGCAATTTCATGCTAGAATCATCATCCGGATGCCAAAATAAACTAAATACAGCAAAAGATTTGAGTGCACAACGTTTGGTTTAGGTTTGACAGCCATAATCACCTTTTTATTGCTTTAAATGCGTTTTTAGCGCATGATTGTACATTTGAGCTGAATGTGTCAAAATCTTAAAAATTAACAGGTGCCCAAGCAATTTCATGCTAGAATCATCATCCGGATGCCAAAATAAACTAAATACAGCAAAAGATTTGAGTACACAACGTTTGGTTTAGGTTTGACAGCCATAATCACCTTTTTATTGCTTTAAATGCGTTTTTAGCGCATGATTGTACATTTGAGCTGAATGTGTCAAAATCTTAAAAATTAACAGGTGCCCAAGCAATTTCATGCTAGAATCATCATCCGGATGCCAAAATAAACTAAATACAGCAAAAGATTTGAGTGCACAACGTTTGGTTTAGATTTGACAGCCATAAACAGCAATTGTGTACATTTGAGCTGAATGTGTCAAAATCTTAAAAATTAACAGGTGCCCAAGCAATTTCATGCTAGAATCATCATCCGGATGCCAAAATAAACTAAATACAGCAAAAGATTTGAGTGCACAACGTTTGGTTTTGGTTTGACAGCCATAATCACCTTTTTATTGCTTTAAATGCGTTTGTAGCGCATGATTGTACATTTGAGCTGAATGTGTCAAAATCTTAAAAATTAACAGGTGCCCAAGCAATTTCATGCTAGAATCATCATCCGGATGCCAAAATAAACTAAATACAGCAAAAGATTTGAGTGCACAACGTTTGGTTTAGATTTGACAGCCATAATCAGCAATTGTGTACATTTGAGCTGAATGTGTCAAAATCTTAAAAATTAACAGGTGCCCAAGCAATTTCATGCTAGAATCATCATCCGGATGCCAAAATAAACTAAATACAGCAAAAGATTTGAGTGCACAACGTTTGGTTTAGGTTTGACAGCCATAATCACCTTTTTATTGCTTTAAATGCGTTTTTAGCGCATGATTGTACATTTGAGCTGAATGTGTCAAAATCTTAAAAATTAACAGGTGCCCAAGCAATTTCATGCTAGAATCATCATCCGGATGCCAAAATAAACTAAATACAGCAAAAGATTTGAGTACACAACGTTTGGTTTAGGTTTGACAGCCATAATCACCTTTTTATTGCTTTAAATGCGTTTTTAGCGCATGATTGTACATTTGAGCTGAATGTGTCAAAATCTTAAAAATTAACAGGTGCCCAAGCAATTTCATGCTAGAATCATCATCCGGATGCCAAAATAAACTAAATACAGCAAAAGATTTGAGTGCACAACGTTTGGTTTAGATTTGACAGCCATAAACAGCAATTGTGTACATTTGAGCTGAATGTGTCAAAATCTTAAAAATTAACAGGTGCCCAAGCAATTTCATGCTAGAATCATCATCCGGATGCCAAAATAAACTAAATACAGCAAAAGATTTGAGTGCACAACGTTTGGTTTTGGTTTGACAGCCATAATCACCTTTTTATTGCTTTAAATGCGTTTGTAGCGCATGATTGTACATTTGAGCTGAATGTGTCAAAATCTTAAAAATTAACAGGTGCCCAAGCAATTTCATGCTAGAATCATCATCCGGATGCCAAAATAAACTAAATACAGCAAAAGATTTGAGTGCACAACGTTTGGTTTAGATTTGACAGCCATAATCAGCAATTGTGTACATTTGAGCTGAATGTGTCAAAATCTTAAAAATTAACAGGTGCCCAAGCAATTTCATGCTAGAATCATCATCCGGATGCCAAAATAAACTAAATACAGCAAAAGATTTGAGTGCACAACGTTTGGTTTAGGTTTGACAGCCATAATCACCTTTTTATTGCTTTAAATGCGTTTTTAGCGCATGATTGTACATTTGAGCTGAATGTGTCAAAATCTTAAAAATTAACAGGTGCCCAAGCAATTTCATGCTAGAATCATCATCCGGATGCCAAAATAAACTAAATACAGCAAAAGATTTGAGTGCACAACGTTTGGTTTAGGTTTGACAGCCATAATCACCTTTTTATTGCTTTAAATGCGTTTTTAGCGCATGATTGTACATTTGAGCTGAATGTGTCAAAATCTTAAAAATTAACAGGTGCCCAAGCAATTTCATGCTAGAATCATCATCCGGATGCCAAAATAAACTAAATACAGCAAAAGATTTGAGTGCACAACGTTTGGTTTAGATTTGACAGCCATAATCAGCAATTGTGTACATTTGAGCTGAATGTGTCAAAATCTTAAAAATTAACAGGTGCCCAAGCAATTTCATGCTAGAATCATCATCCGGATGCCAAAATAAACTAAATACAGCAAAAGATTTGAGTGCACAACGTTTGGTTTAGGTTTGACAGCCATAATCACCTTTTTATTGCTTTAAATGCGTTTTTAGCGCATGATTGTACATTTGAGCTGAATGTGTCAAAATCTTAAAATTAACAGGTGCCCAAGCAATTTCATGCTAGAATCATCATCCGGATGCCAAAATAAACTAAATACAGCAAAAGATTTGAGTGCACAACGTTTGGTTTAGATTTGACAGCCATAATCAGCAATTGTGTACATTTGAGCTGAATGTGTCAAAATCTTAAAAATTAACAGGTGCCCAAGCAATTTCATGCTAGAATCATCATCCGGATGCCAAAATAAACTAAATACAGCAAAAGATTTGAGTGCACAACGTTTGGTTTAGGTTTGACAGCCATAATCACCTTTTTATTGCTTTAAATGCGTTTTTAGCGCATGATTGTACATTTGAGCTGAATGTGTCAAAATCTTAAAAATTAACAGGTGCCCAAGCAATTTCATGCTAGAATCATCATCCGGATGCCAAAATAAACTAAATACAGCAAAAGATTTGAGTGCACAACGTTTGGTTTAGATTTGACAGCCATAATCAGCAATTGTGTACATTTGAGCTGAATGTGTCAAAATCTTAAAAATTAACAGGTGCCCAAGCAATTTCATGCTAGAATCATCATCCGGATGCCAAAATAAACTAAATACAGCAAAAGATTTGAGTGCACAACGTTTGGTTTAGGTTTGACAGCCATAATCACCTTTTTATTGCTTTAAATGCGTTTTTAGCGCATGATTGTACATTTGAGCTGAATGTGTCAAAATCTTAAAAATTAACAGGTGCCCAAGCAATTTCATGCTAGAATCATCATCCGGATGCCAAAATAAACTAAATACAGCAAAAGATTTGAGTGCACAACGTTTGGTTTAGATTTGACAGCCATAATCAGCAATTGTGTACATTTGAGCTGAATGTGTCAAAATCTTAAAAATTAACAGGTGCCCAAGCAATTTCATGCTAGAATCATCATCCGGATGCCAAAATAAACTAAATACAGCAAAAGATTTGAGTGCACAACGTTTGGTTTTGGTTTGACAGCCATAATCACCTTTTTATTGCTTTAAAAGGGTTTGTAGCGCATGATTGTACATTTGAGCTGAATGTGTCAAAATCTTAAAAATTAACAGGTGCCCAAGCAATTTCATGCTAGAATCATCATCCGGATGGCAAAATAAACTAAATACAGCAAAAGATTTGAGTGCACAACGTTTGGTTTTGGTTTGACAGCCATAATCACCTTTTTATTGCTTTAAAAGGGTTTGTAGCGCATGATTGTACATTTGAGCTGAATGTGTCAAAATCTTAAAAATTAACAGGTGCCCAAGCAATTTCATGCTAGAATCATCATCCGGATGCCAAAACAAACTAAATACAGCAAAAGATTTGAGTGCACAACGTTTGGTTTAGATTTGACAGCCATAATCAGCAATTGTGTACATTTGAGCTGAATGTGTCAAAATCTTAAAAATTAACAGGTGCCCAAGCAATTTCATGCTAGAATCATCATCCGGATGCCAAAATAAACTAAATACAGCAAAAGATTTGAGTGCACAACGTTTGGTTTAGGTTTGACAGCCATAATCACCTTTTTATTGCTTTAAATGCGTTTTTAGCGCATGATTGTACATTTGAGCTGAATGTGTCAAAATCTTAAAAATTAACAGGTGCCCAAGCAATTTCATGCTAGAATCATCATCCGGATGCCAAAATAAACTAAATACAGCAAAAGATTTGAGTGCACAACGTTTGGTTTAGATTTGACAGCCATAATCAGCAATTGTGTACATTTGAGCTGAATGTGTCAAAATCTTAAAAATTAACAGGTGCCCAAGCAATTTCATGCTAGAATCATCATCCGGATGCCAAAATAAACTAAATACAGCAAAAGATTTGAGTGCACAACGTTTGGTTTAGGTTTGACAGCCATAATCACCTTTTTATTGCTTTAAATGCGTTTTTAGCGCATGATTGTACATTTGAGCTGAATGTGTCAAAATCTTAAAAATTAACAGGTGCCCAAGCAATTTCATGCTAGAATCATCATCCGGATGCCAAAATAAACTAAATACAGCAAAAGATTTGAGTGCACAACGTTTGGTTTAGATTTGACAGCCATAATCAGCAATTGTGTACATTTGAGCTGAATGTGTCAAAATCTTAAAAATTAACAGGTGCCCAAGCAATTTCATGCTAGAATCATCATCCGGATGCCAAAATAAACTAAATACAGCAAAACATTTGAGTGCACAACGTTTGGTTTTGGTTTGACAGCCATAATCACCTTTTTATTGCTTTAAATGCGTTTGTAGCGCATGATTGTACATTTGAGCTGAATGTGTCAAAATCTTAAAAATTAACAGGTGCCCAAGCAATTTCATGCTAGAATCATCATCCGGATGCCAAAATAAACTAAATACAGCAAAAGATTTGAGTGCACAACGTTTGGTTTAGATTTGACAGCCATAATCAGCAATTGTGTACATTTGAGCTGAATGTGTCAAAATCTTAAAAATTAACAGGTGCCCAAGCAATTTCATGCTAGAATCATCATCCGGATGCCAAAATAAACTAAATACAGCAAAAGATTTGAGTGAACAACGTTTGGTTTAGGTTTGACAGCCATAATCACCTTTTTATTGCTTTAAATGCGTTTTTAGCGCATGATTGTACATTTGAGCTGAATGTGTCAAAATCTTAAAAATTAACAGGTGCCCAAGCAATTTCATGCTAGAATCATCATCCGGATGCCAAAATAAACTAAATACAGCAAAAGATTTGAGTGCTCAACGTTTGGTTTAGATTTGACAGCCATAATCAGCAATTGTGTACATTTGAGCTGAATGTGTCAAAATCTTAAAAATTAACAGGTGCCCAAGCAATTTCATGCTAGAATCATCATCCGGATGCCAAAATAAACTAAATACAGCAAAAGATTTGAGTGCACAACGTTTGGTTTAGATTTGACAGCCATAATCAGCAATTGTGTACATTTGAGCTGAATGTGTCAAAATCTTAAAAATTAACAGGTGCAAGCAATTTCATGCTAGAATCATCATCCGGATGCCAAAATAAACTAAATACAGCAAAAGATTTGAGTGCACAACGTTTGGTTTTGGTTTGACAGCCATAATCACCTTTTTATTGCTTTAAATGCGTTTGTAGCGCATGATTGTACATTTGAGCTGAATGTGTCAAAATCTTAAAAATTAACAGGTGCCCAAGCAATTTCATGCTAGAATCATCATCCGGATGCCAAAATAAACTAAATACAGCAAAAGATTTGAGTGCACAACGTTTGGTTTAGATTTGACAGCCATAATCAGCAATTGTGTACATTTGAGCTGAATGTGTCAAAATCTTAAAAATTAACAGGTGCCCAAGCAATTTCATGCTAGAATCATCATCCGGATGCCAAAATAAACTAAATACAGCAAAAGATTTGAGTGCACAACGTTTGGTTTAGGTTTGACAGCCATAATCACCTTTTTATTGCTTTAAATGCGTTTTTAGCGCATGATTGTACATTTGAGCTGAATGTGTCAAAATCTTAAAAATTAACAGGTGCCCAAGCAATTTCATGCTAGAATCATCATCCGGATGCCAAAATAAACTAAATACAGCAAAAGATTTGAGTGCACAACGTTTGGTTTAGATTTGACAGCCATAATCAGCAATTGTGTACATTTGAGCTGAATGTGTCAAAATCTTAAAAATTAACAGGTGCCCAAGCAATTTCATGCTAGAATCATCATCCGGATGCCAAAATAAACTAAATACAGCAAAAGATTTGAGTGCACAACGTTTGGTTTAGGTTTGACAGCCATAATCACCTTTTTATTGCTTTAAATGCGGTTTTAGCGCATGATTGTACATTTGAGCTGAATGTGTCAAAATCTTAAAAGTTAACAGGTGCCCAAGCAATTTCATGCTAGAATCATCATCCGGATGCCAAAATAAACTAAATACAGCAAAAGATTTGAGTGCACAACGTTTGGTTTAGATTTGACAGCCATAATCAGCAATTGTGTACATTTGAGCTGAATGTGTCAAAATCTTAAAAATTAACAGGTGCCCAAGCAATTTCATGCTAGAATCATCATCCGGATGCCAAAACAAAACTAAATACAGCAAAAGATTTGAGTGCACAACGTTTGGTTTAGGTTTGACAGCCATAATCACCTTTTTATTGCTTTAAATGCGTTTTTAGCGCATGATTGTACATTTGAGCTGAATGTGTCAAAATCTTAAAAATTAACAGGTGCCCAAGCAATTTCATGCTAGAATCATCATCCGGATGCCAAAATAAACTAAATACAGCAAAAGATTTGAGTGCACAACGTTTGGTTTAGATTTGACAGCCATAATCAGCAATTGTGTACATTTGAGCTGAATGTGTCAAAATCTTAAAAATTAACAGGTGCCCAAGCAATTTCATGCTAGAATCATCATCCGGATGCCAAAATAAACTAAATACAGCAAAAGATTTGAGTGCACAACGTTTGGTTTAGGTTTGACAGCCATAATCACCTTTTTATTGCTTTAAATGCGTTTTTAGCGCATGATTGTACATTTGAGCTGAATGTGTCAAAATCTTAAAAATTAACAGGTGCCCAAGCAATTTCATGCTAGAATCATCATCCGGATGCCAAAATAAACTAAATACAGCAAAAGATTTGAGTGCACAACGTTTGGTTTAGATTTGACAGCCATAATCAGCAATTGTGTACATTTGAGCTGAATGTGTCAAAATCTTAAAAATTAACAGGTGCCCAAGCAATTTCATGCTAGAATCATCATCCGGATGCCAAAATAAACTAAATACAGCAAAACATTTGAGTGCACAACGTTTGGTTTTGGTTTGACAGCCATAATCACCTTTTTATTGCTTTAAATGCGTTTGTAGCGCATGATTGTACATTTGAGCTGAATGTGTCAAAATCTTAAAAATTAACAGGTGCCCAAGCAATTTCATGCTAGAATCATCATCCGGATGCCAAAATAAACTAAATACAGCAAAAGATTTGAGTGCACAACGTTTGGTTTAGATTTGACAGCCATAATCAGCAATTGTGTACATTTGAGCTGAATGTGTCAAAATCTTAAAAATTAACAGGTGCCCAAGCAATTTCATGCTAGAATCATCATCCGGATGCCAAAATAAACTAAATACAGCAAAAGATTTGAGTGAACAACGTTTGGTTTAGGTTTGACAGCCATAATCACCTTTTTATTGCTTTAAATGCGTTTTTAGCGCATGATTGTACATTTGAGCTGAATGTGTCAAAATCTTAAAAATTAACAGGTGCCCAAGCAATTTCATGCTAGAATCATCATCCGGATGCCAAAATAAACTAAATACAGCAAAAGATTTGAGTGCTCAACGTTTGGTTTAGATTTGACAGCCATAATCAGCAATTGTGTACATTTGAGCTGAATGTGTCAAAATCTTAAAAATTAACAGGTGCCCAAGCAATTTCATGCTAGAATCATCATCCGGATGCCAAAATAAACTAAATACAGCAAAAGATTTGAGTGCACAACGTTTGGTTTAGATTTGACAGCCATAATCAGCAATTGTGTACATTTGAGCTGAATGTGTCAAAATCTTAAAAATTAACAGGTGCAAGCAATTTCATGCTAGAATCATCATCCGGATGCCAAAATAAACTAAATACAGCAAAAGATTTGAGTGCACAACGTTTGGTTTTGGTTTGACAGCCATAATCACCTTTTTATTGCTTTAAATGCGTTTGTAGCGCATGATTGTACATTTGAGCTGAATGTGTCAAAATCTTAAAAATTAACAGGTGCCCAAGCAATTTCATGCTAGAATCATCATCCGGATGCCAAAATAAACTAAATACAGCAAAAGATTTGAGTGCACAACGTTTGGTTTAGATTTGACAGCCATAATCAGCAATTGTGTACATTTGAGCTGAATGTGTCAAAATCTTAAAAATTAACAGGTGCCCAAGCAATTTCATGCTAGAATCATCATCCGGATGCCAAAATAAACTAAATACAGCAAAAGATTTGAGTGCACAACGTTTGGTTTAGGTTTGACAGCCATAATCACCTTTTTATTGCTTTAAATGCGTTTTTAGCGCATGATTGTACATTTGAGCTGAATGTGTCAAAATCTTAAAAATTAACAGGTGCCCAAGCAATTTCATGCTAGAATCATCATCCGGATGCCAAAATAAACTAAATACAGCAAAAGATTTGAGTGCACAACGTTTGGTTTAGATTTGACAGCCATAATCAGCAATTGTGTACATTTGAGCTGAATGTGTCAAAATCTTAAAAATTAACAGGTGCCCAAGCAATTTCATGCTAGAATCATCATCCGGATGCCAAAATAAACTAAATACAGCAAAAGATTTGAGTGCACAACGTTTGGTTTAGGTTTGACAGCCATAATCACCTTTTTATTGCTTTAAATGCGGTTTTAGCGCATGATTGTACATTTGAGCTGAATGTGTCAAAATCTTAAAAGTTAACAGGTGCCCAAGCAATTTCATGCTAGAATCATCATCCGGATGCCAAAATAAACTAAATACAGCAAAAGATTTGAGTGCACAACGTTTGGTTTAGATTTGACAGCCATAATCAGCAATTGTGTACATTTGAGCTGAATGTGTCAAAATCTTAAAAATTAACAGGTGCCCAAGCAATTTCATGCTAGAATCATCATCCGGATGCCAAAACAAAACTAAATACAGCAAAAGATTTGAGTGCACAACGTTTGGTTTAGGTTTGACAGCCATAATCACCTTTTTATTGCTTTAAATGCGTTTTTAGCGCATGATTGTACATTTGAGCTGAATGTGTCAAAATCTTAAAAATTAACAGGTGCCCAAGCAATTTCATGCTAGAATCATCATCCGGATGCCAAAATAAACTAAATACAGCAAAAGATTTGAGTGCACAACGTTTGGTTTAGATTTGACAGCCATAATCAGCAATTGTGTACATTTGAGCTGAATGTGTCAAAATCTTAAAAATTAACAGGTGCCCAAGCAATTTCATGCTAGAATCATCATCCGGATGCCAAAATAAACTAAATACAGCAAAAGATTTGAGTGCACAACGTTTGGTTTAGGTTTGACAGCCATAATCACCTTTTTATTGCTTTAAATGCGTTTTTAGCGCATGATTGTACATTTGAGCTGAATGTGTCAAAATCTTAAAAGTTAACAGGTGCCCAAGCAATTTCATGCTAGAATCATCATCCGGATGCCAAAATAAACTAAATACAGCAAAAGATTTGAGTGCACAACGTTTGGTTTAGATTTGACAGCCATAATCAGCAATTGTGTACATTTGAGCTGAATGTGTCAAAATCTTAAAAATTAACAGGTGCCCAAGCAATTTCATGCTAGAATCATCATCCGGATGCCAAAACAAAACTAAATACAGCAAAAGATTTGAGTGCACAACGTTTGGTTTAGGTTTGACAGCCATAATCACCTTTTTATTGCTTTAAATGCGTTTTTAGCGCATGATTGTACATTTGAGCTGAATGTGTCAAAATCTTAAAAATTAACAGGTGCCCAAGCAATTTCATGCTAGAATCATCATCCGGATGCCAAAATAAACTAAATACAGCAAAAGATTTGAGTGCACAACGTTTGGTTTAGGTTTGACAGCCATAATCACCTTTTTATTGCTTTAAATGCGTTTTTAGCGCATGATTGTACATTTGAGCTGAATGTGTCAAAATCTTAAAAATTAACAGGTGCCCAAGCAATTTCATGCTAGAATCATCATCCGGATGCCAAAATAAACTAAATACAGCAAAAGATTTGAGTGCACAACGTTTGGTTTAGATTTGACAGCCATAATCAGCAATTGTGTACATTTGAGCTGAATGTGTCAAAATCTTAGAAATTAACAGGTGCCCAAGCAATTTCATGCTAGAATCATCATCCGGATGCCAAAATAAACTAAATACAGCAAAAGATTTGAGTGCACAACGTTTGGTTTTGGTTTGACAGCCATAATCACCTTTTTATTGCTTTAAATGCGTTTGTAGCGCATGATTGTACATTTGAGCTGAATGTGTCAAAATCTTAAAAATTAACAGGTGCCCAAGCAATTTCATGCTAGAATCATCATCCGGATGCCAAAATAAACTAAATACAGCAAAAGATTTGAGTGCACAACGTTTGGTTTAGATTTGACAGCCATAATCAGCAATTGTGTACATTTGAGCTGAATGTGTCAAAATCTTAAAAATTAACAGGTGCCCAAGCAATTTCATGCTAGAATCATCATCCGGATGCCAAAATAAACTAAATACAGCAAAAGATTTGAGTGCACAACGTTTGGTTTAGGTTTGACAGCCATAATCACCTTTTTATTGCTTTAAATGCGTTTTTAGCGCATGATTGTACATTTGAGCTGAATGTGTCAAAATCTTAAAAGTTAACAGGTGCCCAAGCAATTTCATGCTAGAATCATCATCCGGATGCCAAAATAAACTAAATACAGCAAAAGATTTGAGTGCACAACGTTTGGTTTAGATTTGACAGCCATAATCAGCAATTGTGTACATTTGAGCTGAATGTGTCAAAATCTTAAAAATTAACAGGTGCCCAAGCAATTTCATGCTAGAATCATCATCCGGATGCCAAAATAAGCTAAATACAGCAAAAGATTTGAGTGCACAACGTTTGGTTTAGGTTTGACAGCCATAATCACCTTTTTATTGCTTTAAATGCGTTTTTAGCGCATGATTGTACATTTGAGCTGAATGTGTCAAAATCTTAAAAATTAACAGGTGCCCAAGCAATTTCATGCTAGAATCATCATCCGGATGCCAAAATAAACTAAATACAGCAAAAGATTTGAGTGCACAACGTTTGGTTTAGGTTTGACAGCCATAATCACCTTTTTATTGCTTTAAATGCGTTTTTAGCGCATGATTGTACATTTGAGCTGAATGTGTCAAAATCTTAAAAATTAACAGGTGCCCAAGCAATTTCATGCTAGAATCATCATCCGGATGCCAAAATAAACTAAATACAGCAAAAGATTTGAGTGCACAACGTTTGGTTTAGATTTGACAGCCATAATCAGCAATTGTGTACATTTGAGCTGAATGTGTCAAAATCTTAAAAATTAACAGGTGCCCAAGCAATTTCATGCTAGAATCATCATCCGGATGCCAAAATAAACTAAATACAGCAAAAGATTTGAGTGCACAACGTTTGGTTTTGGTTTGACAGCCATAATCACCTTTTTATTGCTTTAAATGCGTTTGTAGCGCATGATTGTACATTTGAGCTGAATGTGTCAAAATCTTAAAAATTAACAGGTGCCCAAGCAATTTCATGCTAGAATCATCATCCGGATGCCAAAATAAACTAAATACAGCAAAAGATTTGAGTGCACAACGTTTGGTTTAGATTTGACAGCCATAATCAGCAATTGTGTACATTTGAGCTGAATGTGTCAAAATCTTAAAAATTAACAGGTGCCCAAGCAATTTCATGCTAGAATCATCATCCGGATGCCAAAATAAACTAAATACAGCAAAAGATTTGAGTGCACAACGTTTGGTTTAGGTTTGACAGCCATAATCACCTTTTTATTGCTTTAAATGCGTTTTTAGCGCATGATTGTACATTTGAGCTGAATGTGTCAAAATCTTAAAAATTAACAGGTGCCCAAGCAATTTCATGCTAGAATCATCATCCGGATGCCAAAATAAACTAAATACAGCAAAAGATTTGAGTGCACAACGTTTGGTTTAGATTTGACAGCCATAATCAGCAATTGTGTACATTTGAGCTGAATGTGTCAAAATCTTAAAAATTAACAGGTGCCCAAGCAATTTCATGCTAGAATCATCATCCGGATGCCAAAATAAACTAAATACAGCAAAAGATTTGAGTGCACAACGTTTGGTTTAGGTTTGACAGCCATAATCACCTTTTTATTGCTTTAAATGCGTTTTTAGCGCATGATTGTACATTTGAGCTGAATGTGTCAAAATCTTAAAAATTAACAGGTGCCCAAGCAATTTCATGCTAGAATCATCATCCGGATGCCAAAATAAACTAAATACAGCAAAAGATTTGAGTGCACAACGTTTGGTTTAGATTTGACAGCCATAATCAGCAATTGTGTACATTTGAGGTGAATGTGTCAAAATCTTAAAAATTAACAGGTGCCCAAGCAATTTCATGCTAGAATCATCATCCGGATGCCAAAATAAACTAAATACAGCAAAACATTTGAGTGCACAACGTTTGGTTTAGATTTGACAGCCATAATCAGCAATTGTGTACATTTGAGCTGAATGTGTCAAAATCTTAAAAATTAACAGGTGCCCAAGCAATTTCATGCTAGAATCATCATCCGGATGCCAAAATAAACTAAATACAGCAAAAGATTTGAGTGCACAACGTTTGGTTTAGGTTTGACAGCCATAATCACCTTTTTATTGCTTTAAATGCGTTTTTAGCGCATGATTGTACATTTGAGCTGAATGTGTCAAAATCTTAAAAATTAACAGGTGCCCAAGCAATTTCATGCTAGAATCATCATCCGGATGCCAAAATAAACTAAATACAGCAAAAGATTTGAGTGCACAACGTTTGGTTTAGATTTGACAGCCATAATCAGCAATTGTGTACATTTGAGCTGAATGTGTCAAAATCTTAAAAATTAACAGGTGCCCAAGCAATTTCATGCTAGAATCATCATCCGGATGCCAAAATAAACTAAATACAGCAAAAGATTTGAGTGCACAACGTTTGGTTTAGGTTTGACAGCCATAATCACCTTTTTATTGCTTTAAATGCGTTTTTAGCGCATGATTGTACATTTGAGCTGAATGTGTCAAAATCTTAAAAATTAACAGGTGCCCAAGCAATTTCATGCTAGAATCATCATCCGGATGCCAAAATAAACTAAATACAGCAAAAGATTTGAGTGCACAACGTTTGGTTTAGATTTGACAGCCATAATCAGCAATTGTGTACATTTGAGCTGAATGTGTCAAAATCTTACAAATTAACAGGTGCCCAAGCAATTTCATGCTAGAATCATCATCCGGATGCCAAAATAAACTAAATACAGCAAAAGATTTGAGTGCACAACGTTTGGTTTAGGTTTGACAGCCATAATCACCTTTTTATTGCTTTAAATGCGTTTTTAGCGCATGATTGTACATTTGAGCTGAATGTGTCAAAATCTTAAAAATTAACAGGTGCCCAAGCAATTTCATGCTAGAATCATCATCCGGATGCCAAAATAAACTAAATACAGCAAAAGATTTGAGTGCACAACGTTTGGTTTAGATTTGACAGCCATAATCAGCAATTGTGTACATTTGAGCTGAATGTGTCAAAATCTTAAAAATTAACAGGTGCCCAAGCAATTTCATGCTAGAATCATCATCCGGATGCCAAAATAAACTAAATACAGCAAAAGATTTGAGTGCACAACGTTTGGTTTAGGTTTGACAGCCATAATCACCTTTTTATTGCTTTAAATGCGTTTTTAGCGCATGATTGTACATTTGAGCTGAATGTGTCAAAATCTTAAAAATTAACAGGTGCCCAAGCAATTTCATGCTAGAATCATCATCCGGATGCCAAAATAAACTAAATACAGCAAAAGATTTGAGTGCACAACGTTTGGTTTAGATTTGACAGCCATAATCAGCAATTGTGTACATTTGAGCTGAATGTGTCAAAATCTTAAAAATTAACAGGTGCCCAAGCAATTTCATGCTAGAATCATCATCCGGATGCCAAAATAAACTAAATACAGCAAAAGATTTGAGTGCACAACGTTTGGTTTTGGTTTGACAGCCATAATCACCTTTTTATTGCTTTAAAAGGGTTTGTAGCGCATGATTGTACATTTGAGCTGAATGTGTCAAAATCTTAAAAATTAACAGGTGCCCAAGCAATTTCATGCTAGAATCATCATCCGGATGGCAAAATAAACTAAATACAGCAAAAGATTTGAGTGCACAACGTTTGGTTTTGGTTTGACAGCCATAATCACCTTTTTATTGCTTTAAAAGGGTTTGTAGCGCATGATTGTACATTTGAGCTGAATGTGTCAAAATCTTAAAAATTAACAGGTGCCCAAGCAATTTCATGCTAGAATCATCATCCGGATGCCAAAACAAACTAAATACAGCAAAAGATTTGAGTGCACAACGTTTGGTTTAGATTTGACAGCCATAATCAGCAATTGTGTACATTTGAGCTGAATGTGTCAAAATCTTAAAAATTAACAGGTGCCCAAGCAATTTCATGCTAGAATCATCATCCGGATGCCAAAATAAACTAAATACAGCAAAAGATTTGAGTGCACAACGTTTGGTTTAGGTTTGACAGCCATAATCACCTTTTTATTGCTTTAAATGCGTTTTTAGCGCATGATTGTACATTTGAGCTGAATGTGTCAAAATCTTAAAAATTAACAGGTGCCCAAGCAATTTCATGCTAGAATCATCATCCGGATGCCAAAATAAACTAAATACAGCAAAAGATTTGAGTGCACAACGTTTGGTTTAGATTTGACAGCCATAATCAGCAATTGTGTACATTTGAGCTGAATGTGTCAAAATCTTAAAAATTAACAGGTGCCCAAGCAATTTCATGCTAGAATCATCATCCGGATGCCAAAATAAACTAAATACAGCAAAAGATTTGAGTGCACAACGTTTGGTTTAGGTTTGACAGCCATAATCACCTTTTTATTGCTTTAAATGCGTTTTTAGCGCATGATTGTACATTTGAGCTGAATGTGTCAAAATCTTAAAAATTAACAGGTGCCCAAGCAATTTCATGCTAGAATCATCATCCGGATGCCAAAATAAACTAAATACAGCAAAAGATTTGAGTGCACAACGTTTGGTTTAGATTTGACAGCCATAATCAGCAATTGTGTACATTTGAGCTGAATGTGTCAAAATCTTAAAAATTAACAGGTGCCCAAGCAATTTCATGCTAGAATCATCATCCGGATGCCAAAATAAACTAAATACAGCAAAACATTTGAGTGCACAACGTTTGGTTTTGGTTTGACAGCCATAATCACCTTTTTATTGCTTTAAATGCGTTTGTAGCGCATGATTGTACATTTGAGCTGAATGTGTCAAAATCTTAAAAATTAACAGGTGCCCAAGCAATTTCATGCTAGAATCATCATCCGGATGCCAAAATAAACTAAATACAGCAAAAGATTTGAGTGCACAACGTTTGGTTTAGATTTGACAGCCATAATCAGCAATTGTGTACATTTGAGCTGAATGTGTCAAAATCTTAAAAATTAACAGGTGCCCAAGCAATTTCATGCTAGAATCATCATCCGGATGCCAAAATAAACTAAATACAGCAAAAGATTTGAGTGAACAACGTTTGGTTTAGGTTTGACAGCCATAATCACCTTTTTATTGCTTTAAATGCGTTTTTAGCGCATGATTGTACATTTGAGCTGAATGTGTCAAAATCTTAAAAATTAACAGGTGCCCAAGCAATTTCATGCTAGAATCATCATCCGGATGCCAAAATAAACTAAATACAGCAAAAGATTTGAGTGCTCAACGTTTGGTTTAGATTTGACAGCCATAATCAGCAATTGTGTACATTTGAGCTGAATGTGTCAAAATCTTAAAAATTAACAGGTGCCCAAGCAATTTCATGCTAGAATCATCATCCGGATGCCAAAATAAACTAAATACAGCAAAAGATTTGAGTGCACAACGTTTGGTTTAGATTTGACAGCCATAATCAGCAATTGTGTACATTTGAGCTGAATGTGTCAAAATCTTAAAAATTAACAGGTGCAAGCAATTTCATGCTAGAATCATCATCCGGATGCCAAAATAAACTAAATACAGCAAAAGATTTGAGTGCACAACGTTTGGTTTTGGTTTGACAGCCATAATCACCTTTTTATTGCTTTAAATGCGTTTGTAGCGCATGATTGTACATTTGAGCTGAATGTGTCAAAATCTTAAAAATTAACAGGTGCCCAAGCAATTTCATGCTAGAATCATCATCCGGATGCCAAAATAAACTAAATACAGCAAAAGATTTGAGTGCACAACGTTTGGTTTAGATTTGACAGCCATAATCAGCAATTGTGTACATTTGAGCTGAATGTGTCAAAATCTTAAAAATTAACAGGTGCCCAAGCAATTTCATGCTAGAATCATCATCCGGATGCCAAAATAAACTAAATACAGCAAAAGATTTGAGTGCACAACGTTTGGTTTAGGTTTGACAGCCATAATCACCTTTTTATTGCTTTAAATGCGTTTTTAGCGCATGATTGTACATTTGAGCTGAATGTGTCAAAATCTTAAAAATTAACAGGTGCCCAAGCAATTTCATGCTAGAATCATCATCCGGATGCCAAAATAAACTAAATACAGCAAAAGATTTGAGTGCACAACGTTTGGTTTAGATTTGACAGCCATAATCAGCAATTGTGTACATTTGAGCTGAATGTGTCAAAATCTTAAAAATTAACAGGTGCCCAAGCAATTTCATGCTAGAATCATCATCCGGATGCCAAAATAAACTAAATACAGCAAAAGATTTGAGTGCACAACGTTTGGTTTAGGTTTGACAGCCATAATCACCTTTTTATTGCTTTAAATGCGTTTTTAGCGCATGATTGTACATTTGAGCTGAATGTGTCAAAATCTTAAAAGTTAACAGGTGCCCAAGCAATTTCATGCTAGAATCATCATCCGGATGCCAAAATAAACTAAATACAGCAAAAGATTTGAGTGCACAACGTTTGGTTTAGATTTGACAGCCATAATCAGCAATTGTGTACATTTGAGCTGAATGTGTCAAAATCTTAAAAATTAACAGGTGCCCAAGCAATTTCATGCTAGAATCATCATCCGGATGCCAAAACAAAACTAAATACAGCAAAAGATTTGAGTGCACAACGTTTGGTTTAGGTTTGACAGCCATAATCACCTTTTTATTGCTTTAAATGCGTTTTTAGCGCATGATTGTACATTTGAGCTGAATGTGTCAAAATCTTAAAAATTAACAGGTGCCCAAGCAATTTCATGCTAGAATCATCATCCGGATGCCAAAATAAACTAAATACAGCAAAAGATTTGAGTGCACAACGTTTGGTTTAGATTTGACAGCCATAATCAGCAATTGTGTACATTTGAGCTGAATGTGTCAAAATCTTAAAAATTAACAGGTGCCCAAGCAATTTCATGCTAGAATCATCATCCGGATGCCAAAATAAACTAAATACAGCAAAAGATTTGAGTGCACAACGTTTGGTTTAGGTTTGACAGCCATAATCACCTTTTTATTGCTTTAAATGCGTTTTTAGCGCATGATTGTACATTTGAGCTGAATGTGTCAAAATCTTAAAAGTTAACAGGTGCCCAAGCAATTTCATGCTAGAATCATCATCCGGATGCCAAAATAAACTAAATACAGCAAAAGATTTGAGTGCACAACGTTTGGTTTAGATTTGACAGCCATAATCAGCAATTGTGTACATTTGAGCTGAATGTGTCAAAATCTTAAAAATTAACAGGTGCCCAAGCAATTTCATGCTAGAATCATCATCCGGATGCCAAAACAAAACTAAATACAGCAAAAGATTTGAGTGCACAACGTTTGGTTTAGGTTTGACAGCCATAATCACCTTTTTATTGCTTTAAATGCGTTTTTAGCGCATGATTGTACATTTGAGCTGAATGTGTCAAAATCTTAAAAATTAACAGGTGCCCAAGCAATTTCATGCTAGAATCATCATCCGGATGCCAAAATAAACTAAATACAGCAAAAGATTTGAGTGCACAACGTTTGGTTTAGGTTTGACAGCCATAATCACCTTTTTATTGCTTTAAATGCGTTTTTAGCGCATGATTGTACATTTGAGCTGAATGTGTCAAAATCTTAAAAATTAACAGGTGCCCAAGCAATTTCATGCTAGAATCATCATCCGGATGCCAAAATAAACTAAATACAGCAAAAGATTTGAGTGCACAACGTTTGGTTTAGATTTGACAGCCATAATCAGCAATTGTGTACATTTGAGCTGAATGTGTCAAAATCTTAGAAATTAACAGGTGCCCAAGCAATTTCATGCTAGAATCATCATCCGGATGCCAAAATAAACTAAATACAGCAAAAGATTTGAGTGCACAACGTTTGGTTTTGGTTTGACAGCCATAATCACCTTTTTATTGCTTTAAATGCGTTTGTAGCGCATGATTGTACATTTGAGCTGAATGTGTCAAAATCTTAAAAATTAACAGGTGCCCAAGCAATTTCATGCTAGAATCATCATCCGGATGCCAAAATAAACTAAATACAGCAAAAGATTTGAGTGCACAACGTTTGGTTTAGATTTGACAGCCATAATCAGCAATTGTGTACATTTGAGCTGAATGTGTCAAAATCTTAAAAATTAACAGGTGCCCAAGCAATTTCATGCTAGAATCATCATCCGGATGCCAAAATAAACTAAATACAGCAAAAGATTTGAGTGCACAACGTTTGGTTTAGGTTTGACAGCCATAATCACCTTTTTATTGCTTTAAATGCGTTTTTAGCGCATGATTGTACATTTGAGCTGAATGTGTCAAAATCTTAAAAGTTAACAGGTGCCCAAGCAATTTCATGCTAGAATCATCATCCGGATGCCAAAATAAACTAAATACAGCAAAAGATTTGAGTGCACAACGTTTGGTTTAGATTTGACAGCCATAATCAGCAATTGTGTACATTTGAGCTGAATGTGTCAAAATCTTAAAAATTAACAGGTGCCCAAGCAATTTCATGCTAGAATCATCATCCGGATGCCAAAATAAGCTAAATACAGCAAAAGATTTGAGTGCACAACGTTTGGTTTAGGTTTGACAGCCATAATCACCTTTTTATTGCTTTAAATGCGTTTTTAGCGCATGATTGTACATTTGAGCTGAATGTGTCAAAATCTTAAAAATTAACAGGTGCCCAAGCAATTTCATGCTAGAATCATCATCCGGATGCCAAAATAAACTAAATACAGCAAAAGATTTGAGTGCACAACGTTTGGTTTAGGTTTGACAGCCATAATCACCTTTTTATTGCTTTAAATGCGTTTTTAGCGCATGATTGTACATTTGAGCTGAATGTGTCAAAATCTTAAAAATTAACAGGTGCCCAAGCAATTTCATGCTAGAATCATCATCCGGATGCCAAAATAAACTAAATACAGCAAAAGATTTGAGTGCACAACGTTTGGTTTAGATTTGACAGCCATAATCAGCAATTGTGTACATTTGAGCTGAATGTGTCAAAATCTTAAAAATTAACAGGTGCCCAAGCAATTTCATGCTAGAATCATCATCCGGATGCCAAAATAAACTAAATACAGCAAAAGATTTGAGTGCACAACGTTTGGTTTTGGTTTGACAGCCATAATCACCTTTTTATTGCTTTAAATGCGTTTGTAGCGCATGATTGTACATTTGAGCTGAATGTGTCAAAATCTTAAAAATTAACAGGTGCCCAAGCAATTTCATGCTAGAATCATCATCCGGATGCCAAAATAAACTAAATACAGCAAAAGATTTGAGTGCACAACGTTTGGTTTAGATTTGACAGCCATAATCAGCAATTGTGTACATTTGAGCTGAATGTGTCAAAATCTTAAAAATTAACAGGTGCCCAAGCAATTTCATGCTAGAATCATCATCCGGATGCCAAAATAAACTAAATACAGCAAAAGATTTGAGTGCACAACGTTTGGTTTAGGTTTGACAGCCATAATCACCTTTTTATTGCTTTAAATGCGTTTTTAGCGCATGATTGTACATTTGAGCTGAATGTGTCAAAATCTTAAAAATTAACAGGTGCCCAAGCAATTTCATGCTAGAATCATCATCCGGATGCCAAAATAAACTAAATACAGCAAAAGATTTGAGTGCACAACGTTTGGTTTAGATTTGACAGCCATAATCAGCAATTGTGTACATTTGAGCTGAATGTGTCAAAATCTTAAAAATTAACAGGTGCCCAAGCAATTTCATGCTAGAATCATCATCCGGATGCCAAAATAAACTAAATACAGCAAAAGATTTGAGTGCACAACGTTTGGTTTAGGTTTGACAGCCATAATCACCTTTTTATTGCTTTAAATGCGTTTTTAGCGCATGATTGTACATTTGAGCTGAATGTGTCAAAATCTTAAAAATTAACAGGTGCCCAAGCAATTTCATGCTAGAATCATCATCCGGATGCCAAAATAAACTAAATACAGCAAAAGATTTGAGTGCACAACGTTTGGTTTAGATTTGACAGCCATAATCAGCAATTGTGTACATTTGAGGTGAATGTGTCAAAATCTTAAAAATTAACAGGTGCCCAAGCAATTTCATGCTAGAATCATCATCCGGATGCCAAAATAAACTAAATACAGCAAAAGATTTGAGTGCACAACGTTTGGTTTAGATTTGACAGCCATAATCAGCAATTGTGTACATTTGAGCTGAATGTGTCAAAATCTTAAAAATTAACAGGTGCCCAAGCAATTTCATGCTAGAATCATCATCCGGATGCCAAAATAAACTAAATACAGCAAAAGATTTGAGTGCACAACGTTTGGTTTAGGTTTGACAGCCATAATCACCTTTTTATTGCTTTAAATGCGTTTTTAGCGCATGATTGTACATTTGAGCTGAATGTGTCAAAATCTTAAAAATTAACAGGTGCCCAAGCAATTTCATGCTAGAATCATCATCCGGATGCCAAAATAAACTAAATACAGCAAAAGATTTGAGTGCACAACGTTTGGTTTAGATTTGACAGCCATAATCAGCAATTGTGTACATTTGAGCTGAATGTGTCAAAATCTTAAAAATTAACAGGTGCCCAAGCAATTTCATGCTAGAATCATCATCCGGATGCCAAAATAAACTAAATACAGCAAAAGATTTGAGTGCACAACGTTTGGTTTAGGTTTGACAGCCATAATCACCTTTTTATTGCTTTAAATGCGTTTTTAGCGCATGATTGTACATTTGAGCTGAATGTGTCAAAATCTTAAAAATTAACAGGTGCCCAAGCAATTTCATGCTAGAATCATCATCCGGATGCCAAAATAAACTAAATACAGCAAAAGATTTGAGTGCACAACGTTTGGTTTAGATTTGACAGCCATAATCAGCAATTGTGTACATTTGAGCTGAATGTGTCAAAATCTTACAAATTAACAGGTGCCCAAGCAATTTCATGCTAGAATCATCATCCGGATGCCAAAATAAACTAAATACAGCAAAAGATTTGAGTGCACAACGTTTGGTTTAGGTTTGACAGCCATAATCACCTTTTTATTGCTTTAAATGCGTTTTTAGCGCATGATTGTACATTTGAGCTGAATGTGTCAAAATCTTAAAAATTAACAGGTGCCCAAGCAATTTCATGCTAGAATCATCATCCGGATGCCAAAATAAACTAAATACAGCAAAAGATTTGAGTGCACAACGTTTGGTTTAGATTTGACAGCCATAATCAGCAATTGTGTACATTTGAGCTGAATGTGTCAAAATCTTAAAAATTAACAGGTGCCCAAGCAATTTCATGCTAGAATCATCATCCGGATGCCAAAATAAACTAAATACAGCAAAAGATTTGAGTGCACAACGTTTGGTTTTGGTTTGACAGCCATAATCACCTTTTTATTGCTTTAAATGCGTTTGTAGCGCATGATTGTACATTTGAGCTGAATGTGTCAAAATCTTAAAAATTAACAGGTGCCCAAGCAATTTCATGCTAGAATCATCATCCGGATGCCAAAATAAACAAAATACAGCAAAAGATTTGAGTGCACAACGTTTGGTTTAGATTTGACAGCCATAATCAGCAATTGTGTACATTTGAGGTGAATGTGTCAAAATCTTAAAAATTAACAGGTGCCCAAGCAATTTCATGCTAGAATCATCATCCGGATGCCAAAATAAACTAAATACAGCAAAAGATTTGAGTGCACAACGTTTGGTTTAGGTTTGACAGCCATAATCACCTTTTTATTGCTTTAAATGCGTTTTTAGCGCATGATTGTACATTTGAGCTGAATGTGTCAAAATCTTAAAAATTAACAGGTGCCCAAGCAATTTCATGCTAGAATCATCATCCGGATGCCAAAATAAACTAAATACAGCAAAAGATTTGAGTGCACAACGTTTGGTTTAGATTTGACAGCCATAATCAGCAATTGTGTACATTTGAGCTGAATGTGTCAAAATCTTAAAAATTAACAGGTGCCCAAGCAATTTCATGCAAGAATCATCATCCGGATGCCAAAATAAACTAAATACAGCAAAAGATTTGAGTGCACAACGTTTGGTTTAGGTTTGACAGCCATAATCACCTTTTTATTGCTTTAAATGCGTTTTTAGCGCATGATTGTACATTTGAGCTGAATGTGTCAAAATCTTAAAAATTAACAGGTGCCCAAGCAATTTCATGCTAGAATCATCATCCGGATGCCAAAATAAACTAAATACAGCAAAAGATTTGAGTGCACAACGTTTGGTTTAGGTTTGACAGCCATAATCACCTTTTTATTGCTTTAAATGCGTTTTTAGCGCATGATTGTACATTTGAGCTGAATGTGTCAAAATCTTAAAAATTAACAGGTGCCCAAGCAATTTCATGCTAGAATCATCATCCAGATGCCAAAATAAACTAAATACAGCAAAAGATTTGAGTGCACAACGTTTGGTTTAGGTTTGACAGCCATAATCACCTTTTTATTGCTTTAAATGCGTTTTTAGCGCATGATTGTACATTTGAGCTGAATGTGTCAAAATCTTAAAAATTAACAGGTGCCCAAGCAATTTCATGCTAGAATCATCATCCGGATGCCAAAATAAACTAAATACAGCAAAAGATTTGAGTGCACAACGTTTGGTTTAGGTTTGACAGCCATAATCACCTTTTTATTGCTTTAAATGCGTTTTTAGCGCATGATTGTACATTTGAGCTGAATGTGTCAAAATCTTAAAAATTAACAGGTGCCCAAGCAATTTCATGCTAGAATCATCATCCGGATGCCAAAATAAACTAAATACAGCAAAAGATTTGAGTGCACAACGTTTGGTTTAGATTTGACAGCCATAATCAGCAATTGTGTACATTTGAGCTGAATGTGTCAAAATCTTAGAAATTAACAGGTGCCCAAGCAATTTCATGCTAGAATCATCATCCGGATGCCAAAATAAACTAAATACAGCAAAAGATTTGAGTGCACAACGTTTGGTTTTGGTTTGACAGCCATAATCACCTTTTTATTGCTTTAAATGCGTTTGTAGCGCATGATTGTACATTTGAGCTGAATGTGTCAAAATCTTAAAAATTAACAGGTGCCCAAGCAATTTCATGCTAGAATCATCATCCGGATGCCAAAATAAACTAAATACAGCAAAAGATTTGAGTGCACAACGTTTGGTTTAGATTTGACAGCCATAATCAGCAATTGTGTACATTTGAGCTGAATGTGTCAAAATCTTAAAAATTAACAGGTGCCCAAGCAATTTCATGCTAGAATCATCATCCGGATGCCAAAATAAACTAAATACAGCAAAAGATTTGAGTGCACAACGTTTGGTTTAGGTTTGACAGCCATAATCACCTTTTTATTGCTTTAAATGCGTTTTTAGCGCATGATTGTACATTTGAGCTGAATGTGTCAAAATCTTAAAAATTAACAGGTGCCCAAGCAATTTCATGCTAGAATCATCATCCGGATGCCAAAATAAACTAAATACAGCAAAAGATTTGAGTGCACAACGTTTGGTTTAGATTTGACAGCCATAATCAGCAATTGTGTACATTTGAGCTGAATGTGTCAAAATCTTAAAAATTAACAGGTGCCCAAGCAATTTCATGCTAGAATCATCATCCGGATGCCAAAATAAACTAAATACAGCAAAAGATTTGAGTGCACAACGTTTGGTTTTGGTTTGACAGCCATAATCACCTTTTTATTGCTTTAAAAGGGTTTGTAGCGCATGATTGTACATTTGAGCTGAATGTGTCAAAATCTTAAAAATTAACAGGTGCCCAAGCAATTTCATGCTAGAATCATCATCCGGATGCCAAAATAAACTAAATACAGCAAAAGATTTGAGTGCACAACGTTTGGTTTAGATTTGACAGCCATAATCAGCAATTGTGTACATTTGAGCTGAATGTGTCAAAATCTTAAAAATTAACAGGTGCCCAAGCAATTTCATGCTAGAATCATCATCCGGATGCCAAAATAAACTAAATACAGCAAAAGATTTGAGTGCACAACGTTTGGTTTAGGTTTGACAGCCATAATCACCTTTTTATTGCTTTAAATGCGTTTTTAGCGCATGATTGTACATTTGAGCTGAATGTGTCAAAATCTTAAAAATTAACAGGTGCCCAAGCAATTTCATGCTAGAATCATCATCCGGATGCCAAAATAAACTAAATACAGCAAAAGATTTGAGTGCACAACGTTTGGTTTAGGTTTGACAGCCATAATCACCTTTTTATTGCTTTAAATGCGTTTTTAGCGCATGATTGTACATTTGAGCTGAATGTGTCAAAATCTTAAAAATTAACAGGTGCCCAAGCAATTTCATGCTAGAATCATCATCCGGATGCCAAAATAAACTAAATACAGCAAAAGATTTGAGTGCACAACGTTTGGTTTAGATTTGACAGCCATAATCAGCAATTGTGTACATTTGAGCTGAATGTGTCAAAATCTTAAAAATTAACAGGTGCCCAAGCAATTTCATGCTAGAATCATCATCCGGATGCCAAAATAAACTAAATACAGCAAAAGATTTGAGTGCACAACGTTTGGTTTAGGTTTGACAGCCATAATCACCTTTTTATTGCTTTAAATGCGTTTTTAGCGCATGATTGTACATTTGAGCTGAATGTGTCAAAATCTTAAAAATTAACAGGTGCCCAAGCAATTTCATGCTAGAATCATCATCCGGATGCCAAAATAAACTAAATACAGCAAAAGATTTGAGTGCACAACGTTTGGTTTAGATTTGACAGCCATAATCAGCAATTGTGTACATTTGAGCTGAATGTGTCAAAATCTTAAAAATTAACAGGTGCCCAAGCAATTTCATGCTAGAATCATCATCCGGATGCCAAAATAAACTAAATACAGCAAAAGATTTGAGTGCACAACGTTTGGTTTAGGTTTGACAGCCATAATCACCTTTTTATTGCTTTAAATGCGTTTTTAGCGCATGATTGTACATTTGAGCTGAATGTGTCAAAATCTTAAAAATTAACAGGTGCCCAAGCAATTTCATGCTAGAATCATCATCCGGATGCCAAAATAAACTAAATACAGCAAAAGATTTGAGTGCACAACGTTTGGTTTAGGTTTGACAGCCATAATCACCTTTTTATTGCTTTAAATGCGTTTTTAGCGCATGATTGTACATTTGAGCTGAATGTGTCAAAATCTTAAAAATTAACAGGTGCCCAAGCAATTTCATGCTAGAATCATCATCCGGATGCCAAAATAAACTAAATACAGCAAAAGATTTGAGTGCACAACGTTTGGTTTAGATTTGACAGCCATAATCAGCAATTGTGTACATTTGAGCTGAATGTGTCAAAATCTTAAAAATTAACAGGTGCCCAAGCAATTTCATGCTAGAATCATCATCCGGATGCCAAAATAAACTAAATACAGCAAAAGATTTGAGTGCACAACGTTTGGTTTAGATTTGACAGCCATAATCAGCAATTGTGTACATTTGAGGTGAATGTGTCAAAATCTTAAAAATTAACAGGTGCCCAAGCAATTTCATGCTAGAATCATCATCCGGATGCCAAAATAAACTAAATACAGCAAAAGATTTGAGTGCACAACGTTTGGTTTAGATTTGACAGCCATAATCAGCAATTGTGTACATTTGAGCTGAATGTGTCAAAATCTTAAAAATTAACAGGTGCCCAAGCAATTTCATGCTAGAATCATCATCCGGATGCCAAAATAAACTAAATACAGCAAAAGATTTGAGTGCACAACGTTTGGTTTAGGTTTGACAGCCATAATCACCTTTTTATTGCTTTAAATGCGTTTTTAGCGCATGATTGTACATTTGAGCTGAATGTGTCAAAATCTTAAAAATTAACAGGTGCCCAAGCAATTTCATGCTAGAATCATCATCCGGATGCCAAAATAAACTAAATACAGCAAAAGATTTGAGTGCACAACGTTTGGTTTAGATTTGACAGCCATAATCAGCAATTGTGTACATTTGAGCTGAATGTGTCAAAATCTTAAAAATTAACAGGTGCCCAAGCAATTTCATGCTAGAATCATCATCCGGATGCCAAAATAAACTAAATACAGCAAAAGATTTGAGTGCACAACGTTTGGTTTAGGTTTGACAGCCATAATCACCTTTTTATTGCTTTAAATGCGTTTTTAGCGCATGATTGTACATTTGAGCTGAATGTGTCAAAATCTTAAAAATTAACAGGTGCCCAAGCAATTTCATGCTAGAATCATCATCCGGATGCCAAAATAAACTAAATACAGCAAAAGATTTGAGTGCACAACGTTTGGTTTAGATTTGACAGCCATAATCAGCAATTGTGTACATTTGAGGTGAATGTGTCAAAATCTTAAAAATTAACAGGTGCCCAAGCAATTTCATGCTAGAATCATCATCCGGATGCCAAAATAAACTAAATACAGCAAAAGATTTGAGTGCACAACGTTTGGTTTAGATTTGACAGCCATAATCAGCAATTGTGTACATTTGAGCTGAATGTGTCAAAATCTTAAAAATTAACAGGTGCCCAAGCAATTTCATGCTAGAATCATCATCCGGATGCCAAAATAAACTAAATACAGCAAAAGATTTGAGTGCACAACGTTTGGTTTAGGTTTGACAGCCATAATCACCTTTTTATTGCTTTAAATGCGTTTTTAGCGCATGATTGTACATTTGAGCTGAATGTGTCAAAATCTTAAAAATTAACAGGTGCCCAAGCAATTTCATGCTAGAATCATCATCCGGATGCCAAAATAAACTAAATACAGCAAAAGATTTGAGTGCACAACGTTTGGTTTAGATTTGACAGCCATAATCAGCAATTGTGTACATTTGAGCTGAATGTGTCAAAATCTTAAAAATTAACAGGTGCCCAAGCAATTTCATGCTAGAATCATCATCCGGATGCCAAAATAAACTAAATACAGCAAAAGATTTGAGTGCACAACGTTTGGTTTAGGTTTGACAGCCATAATCACCTTTTTATTGCTTTAAATGCGTTTTTAGCGCATGATTGTACATTTGAGCTGAATGTGTCAAAATCTTAAAAATTAACAGGTGCCCAAGCAATTTCATGCTAGAATCATCATCCGGATGCCAAAATAAACTAAATACAGCAAAAGATTTGAGTGCACAACGTTTGGTTTAGATTTGACAGCCATAATCAGCAATTGTGTACATTTGAGCTGAATGTGTCAAAATCTTACAAATTAACAGGTGCCCAAGCAATTTCATGCTAGAATCATCATCCGGATGCCAAAATAAACTAAATACAGCAAAAGATTTGAGTGCACAACGTTTGGTTTAGGTTTGACAGCCATAATCACCTTTTTATTGCTTTAAATGCGTTTTTAGCGCATGATTGTACATTTGAGCTGAATGTGTCAAAATCTTAAAAATTAACAGGTGCCCAAGCAATTTCATGCTAGAATCATCATCCGGATGCCAAAATAAACTAAATACAGCAAAAGATTTGAGTGCACAACGTTTGGTTTAGATTTGACAGCCATAATCAGCAATTGTGTACATTTGAGCTGAATGTGTCAAAATCTTAAAAATTAACAGGTGCCCAAGCAATTTCATGCTAGAATCATCATCCGGATGCCAAAATAAACTAAATACAGCAAAAGATTTGAGTGCACAACGTTTGGTTTTGGTTTGACAGCCATAATCACCTTTTTATTGCTTTAAATGCGTTTGTAGCGCATGATTGTACATTTGAGCTGAATGTGTCAAAATCTTAAAAATTAACAGGTGCCCAAGCAATTTCATGCTAGAATCATCATCCGGATGCCAAAATAAACTAAATACAGCAAAAGATTTGAGTGCACAACGTTTGGTTTAGATTTGACAGCCATAATCAGCAATTGTGTACATTTGAGGTGAATGTGTCAAAATCTTAAAAATTAACAGGTGCCCAAGCAATTTCATGCTAGAATCATCATCCGGATGCCAAAATAAACTAAATACAGCAAAAGATTTGAGTGCACAACGTTTGGTTTAGGTTTGACAGCCATAATCACCTTTTTATTGCTTTAAATGCGTTTTTAGCGCATGATTGTACATTTGAGCTGAATGTGTCAAAATCTTAAAAATTAACAGGTGCCCAAGCAATTTCATGCTAGAATCATCATCCGGATGCCAAAATAAACTAAATACAGCAAAAGATTTGAGTGCACAACGTTTGGTTTAGGTTTGACAGCCATAATCACCTTTTTATTGCTTTAAATGCGTTTTTAGCGCATGATTGTACATTTGAGCTGAATGTGTCAAAATCTTAAAAATTAACAGGTGCCCAAGCAATTTCATGCTAGAATCATCATCCGGATGCCAAAATAAACTAAATACAGCAAAAGATTTGAGTGCACAACGTTTGGTTTAGATTTGACAGCCATAATCAGCAATTGTGTACATTTGAGCTGAATGTGTCAAAATCTTAAAAATTAACAGGTGCCCAAGCAATTTCATGCTAGAATCATCATCCGGATGCCAAAATAAACTAAATACAGCAAAAGATTTGAGTGCACAACGTTTGGTTTAGGTTTGACAGCCATAATCACCTTTTTATTGCTTTAAATGCGTTTTTAGCGCATGATTGTACATTTGAGCTGAATGTGTCAAAATCTTAAAAATTAACAGGTGCCCAAGCAATTTCATGCTAGAATCATCATCCGGATGCCAAAATAAACTAAATACAGCAAAAGATTTGAGTGCACAACGTTTGGTTTAGATTTGACAGCCATAATCAGCAATTGTGTACATTTGAGCTGAATGTGTCAAAATCTTAAAAATTAACAGGTGCCCAAGCAATTTCATGCTAGAATCATCATCCGGATGCCAAAATAAACTAAATACAGCAAAAGATTTGAGTGCACAACGTTTGGTTTAGGTTTGACAGCCATAATCACCTTTTTATTGCTTTAAATGCGTTTTTAGCGCATGATTGTACATTTGAGCTGAATGTGTCAAAATCTTAAAAATTAACAGGTGCCCAAGCAATTTCATGCTAGAATCATCATCCGGATGCCAAAATAAACTAAATACAGCAAAAGATTTGAGTGCACAACGTTTGGTTTAGATTTGACAGCCATAATCAGCAATTGTGTACATTTGAGCTGAATGTGTCAAAATCTTAAAAATTAACAGGTGCCCAAGCAATTTCATGCTAGAATCATCATCCGGATGCCAAAATAAACTAAATACAGCAAAAGATTTGAGTGCACAACGTTTGGTTTTGGTTTGACAGCCATAATCACCTTTTTATTGCTTTAAATGCGTTTTTAGCGCATGATTGTACATTTGAGCTGAATGTGTCAAAATCTTAAAAATTAACAGGTGCCCAAGCAATTTCATGCTAGAATCATCATCCGGATGCCAAAATAAACTAAATACAGCAAAAGATTTGAGTGCACAACGTTTGGTTTAGATTTGACAGCCATAATCAGCAATTGTGTACATTTGAGCTGAATGTGTCAAAATCTTACAAATTAACAGGTGCCCAAGAAATTTCATGCTAGAATCATCATCCGGATGCCAAAATAAACTAAATACAGCAAAAGATTTGAGTGCACAACGTTTGGTTTAGGTTTGACAGCCATAATCACCTTTTTATTGCTTTAAATGCGTTTTTAGCGCATGATTGTACATTTGAGCTGAATGTGTCAAAATCTTAAAAGTTAACAGGTGCCCAAGCAATTTCATGCTAGAATCATCATCCGGATGCCAAAATAAACTAAATACAGCAAAAGATTTGAGTGCACAACGTTTGGTTTAGATTTGACAGCCATAATCAGCAATTGTGTACATTTGAGCTGAATGTGTCAAAATCTTAAAAATTAACAGGTGCCCAAGCAATTTCATGCTAGAATCATCATCCGGATGCCAAAATAAACTAAATACAGCAAAAGATTTGAGTGCACAACGTTTGGTTTAGGTTTGACAGCCATAATCACCTTTTTATTGCTTTAAATGCGTTTTTAGCGCATGATTGTACATTTGAGCTGAATGTGTCAAAATCTTAAAAATTAACAGGTGCCCAAGCAATTTCATGCTAGAATCATCATCCGGATGCCAAAATAAACTAAATACAGCAAAAGATTTGAGTGCACAACGTTTGGTTTAGGTTTGACAGCCATAATCACCTTTTTATTGCTTTAAATGCGTTTTTAGCGCATGATTGTACATTTGAGCTGAATGTGTCAAAATCTTAAAAATTAACAGGTGCCCAAGCAATTTCATGCTAGAATCATCATCCGGATGCCAAAATAAACTAAATACAGCAAAAGATTTGAGTGCACAACGTTTGGTTTAGATTTGACAGCCATAATCAGCAATTGTGTACATTTGAGCTGAATGTGTCAAAATCTTAAAAATTAACAGGTGCCCAAGCAATTTCATGCTAGAATCATCATCCGGATGCCAAAATAAACTAAATACAGCAAAAGATTTGAGTGCACAACGTTTGGTTTTGGTTTGACAGCCATAATCACCTTTTTATTGCTTTAAATGCGTTTGTAGCGCATGATTGTACATTTGAGCTGAATGTGTCAAAATCTTAAAAATTAACAGGTGCCCAAGCAATTTCATGCTAGAATCATCATCCGGATGCCAAAATAAACTAAATACAGCAAAAGATTTGAGTGCACAACGTTTGGTTTAGATTTGACAGCCATAATCAGCAATTGTGTACATTTGAGCTGAATGTGTCAAAATCTTAAAAATTAACAGGTGCCCAAGCAATTTCATGCTAGAATCATCATCCGGATGCCAAAATAAACTAAATACAGCAAAAGATTTGAGTGCACAACGTTTGGTTTAGGTTTGACAGCCATAATCACCTTTTTATTGCTTTAAATGCGTTTTTAGCGCATGATTGTACATTTGAGCTGAATGTGTCAAAATCTTAAAAATTAACAGGTGCCCAAGCAATTTCATGCTAGAATCATCATCCGGATGCCAAAATAAACTAAATACAGCAAAAGATTTGAGTGCACAACGTTTGGTTTAGATTTGACAGCCATAATCAGCAATTGTGTACATTTGAGCTGAATGTGTCAAAATCTTAAAAATTAACAGGTGCCCAAGCAATTTCATGCTAGAATCATCATCCGGATGCCAAAATAAACTAAATACAGCAAAAGATTTGAGTGCACAACGTTTGGTTTAGGTTTGACAGCCATAATCACCTTTTTATTGCTTTAAATGCGTTTTTAGCGCATGATTGTACATTTGAGCTGAATGTGTCAAAATCTTAAAAATTAACAGGTGCCCAAGCAATTTCATGCTAGAATCATCATCCGGATGCCAAAATAAACTAAATACAGCAAAAGATTTGAGTGCACAACGTTTGGTTTAGATTTGACAGCCATAATCAGCAATTGTGTACATTTGAGGTGAATGTGTCAAAATCTTAAAAATTAACAGGTGCCCAAGCAATTTCATGCTAGAATCATCATCCGGATGCCAAAATAAACTAAATACAGCAAAAGATTTGAGTGCACAACGTTTGGTTTAGATTTGACAGCCATAATCAGCAATTGTGTACATTTGAGCTGAATGTGTCAAAATCTTAAAAATTAACAGGTGCCCAAGCAATTTCATGCTAGAATCATCATCCGGATGCCAAAATAAACTAAATACAGCAAAAGATTTGAGTGCACAACGTTTGGTTTAGGTTTGACAGCCATAATCACCTTTTTATTGCTTTAAATGCGTTTTTAGCGCATGATTGTACATTTGAGCTGAATGTGTCAAAATCTTAAAAATTAACAGGTGCCCAAGCAATTTCATGCTAGAATCATCATCCGGATGCCAAAATAAACTAAATACAGCAAAAGATTTGAGTGCACAACGTTTGGTTTAGATTTGACAGCCATAATCAGCAATTGTGTACATTTGAGCTGAATGTGTCAAAATCTTAAAAATTAACAGGTGCCCAAGCAATTTCATGCTAGAATCATCATCCGGATGCCAAAATAAACTAAATACAGCAAAAGATTTGAGTGCACAACGTTTGGTTTTGGTTTGACAGCCATAATCACCTTTTTATTGCTTTAAATGCGTTTTTAGCGCATGATTGTACATTTGAGCTGAATGTGTCAAAATCTTAAAAATTAACAGGTGCCCAAGCAATTTCATGCTAGAATCATCATCCGGATGCCAAAATAAACTAAATACAGCAAAAGATTTGAGTGCACAACGTTTGGTTTAGATTTGACAGCCATAATCAGCAATTGTGTACATTTGAGCTGAATGTGTCAAAATCTTACAAATTAACAGGTGCCCAAGAAATTTCATGCTAGAATCATCATCCGGATGCCAAAATAAACTAAATACAGCAAAAGATTTGAGTGCACAACGTTTGGTTTAGGTTTGACAGCCATAATCACCTTTTTATTGCTTTAAATGCGTTTTTAGCGCATGATTGTACATTTGAGCTGAATGTGTCAAAATCTTAAAAGTTAACAGGTGCCCAAGCAATTTCATGCTAGAATCATCATCCGGATGCCAAAATAAACTAAATACAGCAAAAGATTTGAGTGCACAACGTTTGGTTTAGATTTGACAGCCATAATCAGCAATTGTGTACATTTGAGCTGAATGTGTCAAAATCTTAAAAATTAACAGGTGCCCAAGCAATTTCATGCTAGAATCATCATCCGGATGCCAAAATAAACTAAATACAGCAAAAGATTTGAGTGCACAACGTTTGGTTTAGGTTTGACAGCCATAATCACCTTTTTATTGCTTTAAATGCGTTTTTAGCGCATGATTGTACATTTGAGCTGAATGTGTCAAAATCTTAAAAATTAACAGGTGCCCAAGCAATTTCATGCTAGAATCATCATCCGGATGCCAAAATAAACTAAATACAGCAAAAGATTTGAGTGCACAACGTTTGGTTTAGGTTTGACAGCCATAATCACCTTTTTATTGCTTTAAATGCGTTTTTAGCGCATGATTGTACATTTGAGCTGAATGTGTCAAAATCTTAAAAATTAACAGGTGCCCAAGCAATTTCATGCTAGAATCATCATCCGGATGCCAAAATAAACTAAATACAGCAAAAGATTTGAGTGCACAACGTTTGGTTTAGATTTGACAGCCATAATCAGCAATTGTGTACATTTGAGCTGAATGTGTCAAAATCTTAAAAATTAACAGGTGCCCAAGCAATTTCATGCTAGAATCATCATCCGGATGCCAAAATAAACTAAATACAGCAAAAGATTTGAGTGCACAACGTTTGGTTTTGGTTTGACAGCCATAATCACCTTTTTATTGCTTTAAATGCGTTTGTAGCGCATGATTGTACATTTGAGCTGAATGTGTAAAAATCTTAAAAATTAACAGGTGCCCAAGCAATTTCATGCTAGAATCATCATCCGGATGCCAAAATAAACTAAATACAGCAAAAGATTTGAGTGCACAACGTTTGGTTTAGATTTGACAGCCATAATCAGCAATTGTGTACATTTGAGCTGAATGTGTCAAAATCTTAAAAATTAACAGGTGCCCAAGCAATTTCATGCTAGAATCATCATCCGGATGCCAAAATAAACTAAATACAGCAAAAGATTTGAGTGCACAACGTTTGGTTTAGGTTTGACAGCCATAATCACCTTTTTATTGCTTTAAATGCGTTTTTAGCGCATGATTGTACATTTGAGCTGAATGTGTCAAAATCTTAAAAATTAACAGGTGCCCAAGCAATTTCATGCTAGAATCATCATCCGGATGCCAAAATAAACTAAATACAGCAAAAGATTTGAGTGCACAACGTTTGGTTTAGATTTGACAGCCATAATCAGCAATTGTGTACATTTGAGCTGAATGTGTCAAAATCTTAAAAATTAACAGGTGCCCAAGCAATTTCATGCTAGAATCATCATCCGGATGCCAAAATAAACTAAATACAGCAAAAGATTTGAGTGCACAACGTTTGGTTTAGGTTTGACAGCCATAATCACCTTTTTATTGCTTTAAATGCGTTTTTAGCGCATGATTGTACATTTGAGCTGAATGTGTCAAAATCTTAAAAATTAACAGGTGCCCAAGCAATTTCATGCTAGAATCATCATCCGGATGCCAAAATAAACTAAATACAGCAAAAGATTTGAGTGCACAACGTTTGGTTTAGATTTGACAGCCATAATCAGCAATTGTGTACATTTGAGGTGAATGTGTCAAAATCTTAAAAATTAACAGGTGCCCAAGCAATTTCATGCTAGAATCATCATCCGGATGCCAAAATAAACTAAATACAGCAAAAGATTTGAGTGCACAACGTTTGGTTTAGATTTGACAGCCATAATCAGCAATTGTGTACATTTGAGCTGAATGTGTCAAAATCTTAAAAATTAAAAGGTGCCCAAGCAATTTCATGCTAGAATCATCATCCGGATGCCAAAATAAACTAAATACAGCAAAAGATTTGAGTGCACAACGTTTGGTTTAGGTTTGACAGCCATAATCACCTTTTTATTGCTTTAAATGCGTTTTTAGCGCATGATTGTACATTTGAGCTGAATGTGTCAAAATCTTAAAAATTAACAGGTGCCCAAGCAATTTCATGCTAGAATCATCATCCGGATGCCAAAATAAACTAAATACAGCAAAAGATTTGAGTGCACAACGTTTGGTTTAGATTTGACAGCCATAATCAGCAATTGTGTACATTTGAGGTGAATGTGTCAAAATCTTAAAAATTAACAGGTGCCCAAGCAATTTCATGCTAGAATCATCATCCGGATGCCAAAATAAACTAAATACAGCAAAAGATTTGAGTGCACAACGTTTGGTTTAGGTTTGACAGCCATAATCAGCAATTGTGTACATTTGAGCTGAATGTGTCAAAATCTTAAAAATTAACAGGTGCCCAAGCAATTTCATGCTAGAATCATCATCCGGATGCCAAAATAAACTAAATACAGCAAAAGATTTGAGTGCACAACGTTTAGTTTAGGTTTGACAGCCATAATCACCTTTTTATTGCTTTAAATGCGTTTTTAGCGCATGATTGTACATTTGAGCTGAATGTGTCAAAATCTTAAAAATTAACAGGTGCCCAAGCAATTTCATGCTAGAATCATCATCCGGATGCCAAAATAAACTAAATACAGCAAAAGATTTGAGTGCACAACGTTTGGTTTAGATTTGACAGCCATAATCAGCAATTGTGTACATTTGAGCTGAATGTGTCAAAATCTTAAAAATTAACAGGTGCCCAAGCAATTTCATGCTAGAATCATCATCCGGATGCCAAAATAAACTAAATACAGCAAAAGATTTGAGTGCACAACGTTTGGTTTAGGTTTGACAGCCATAATCACCTTTTTATTGCTTTAAATGCGTTTTTAGCGCATGATTGTACATTTGAGCTGAATGTGTCAAAATCTTAAAAATTAACAGGTGCCCAAGCAATTTCATGCTAGAATCATCATCCGGATGCCAAAATAAACTAAATACAGCAAAAGATTTGAGTGCACAACGTTTGGTTTAGATTTGACAGCCATAATCAGCAATTGTGTACATTTGAGCTGAATGTGTCAAAATCTTAAAAATTAACAGGTGCCCAAGCAATTTCATGCTAGAATCATCATCCGGATGCCAAAATAAACTAAATACAGCAAAAGATTTGAGTGCACGTTTGGTTTAGGTTTGACAGCCATAATCACCTTTTTATTGCTTTAAATGCGTTTTTAGCGCATGATTGTACATTTGAGCTGAATGTGTCAAAATCTTAAAAATTAACAGGTGCCCAAGCAATTTCATGCTAGAATCATCATCCGGATGCCAAAATAAACTAAATACAGCAAAAGATTTGAGTGCACAACGTTTGGTTTAGATTTGACAGCCATAATCAGCAATTGTGTACATTTGAGCTGAATGTGTCAAAATCTTAAAAATTAACAGGTGCCCAAGCAATTTCATGCTAGAATCATCATCCGGATGCCAAAATAAACTAAATACAGCAAAAGATTTGAGTGCACAACGTTTGGTTTAGGTTTGACAGCCATAATCACCTTTTTATTGCTTTAAATGCGTTTTTAGCGCATGATTGTACATTTGAGCTGAATGTGTCAAAATCTTAAAAATTAACAGGTGCCCAAGCAATTTCATGCTAGAATCATCATCCGGATGCCAAAATAAACTAAATACAGCAAAAGATTTGAGTGCACAACGTTTGGTTTAGATTTGACAGCCATAATCAGCAATTGTGTACATTTGAGCTGAATGTGTCAAAATCTTAAAAATTAACAGGTGCCCAAGCAATTTCATGCTAGAATCATCATCCGGATGCCAAAATAAACTAAATACAGCAAAAGATTTGAGTGCACAACGTTTGGTTTAGGTTTGACAGCCATAATCACCTTTTTATTGCTTTAAATGCGTTTTTAGCGCATGATTGTACATTTGAGCTGAATGTGTCAAAATCTTAAAAATTAACAGGTGCCCAAGCAATTTCATGCTAGAATCATCATCCGGATGCCAAAATAAACTAAATACAGCAAAAGATTTGAGTGCACAACGTTTGGTTTAGATTTGACAGCCATAATCAGCAATTGTGTACATTTGAGCTGAATGTGTCAAAATCTTAAAAATTAACAGGTGCCCAAGCAATTTCATGCTAGAATCATCATCCGGATGCCAAAATAAACTAAATACAGCAAAAGATTTGAGTGCACAACGTTTGGTTTAGGTTTGACAGCCATAATCACCTTTTTATTGCTTTAAATGCGTTTTTAGCGCATGATTGTACATTTGAGCTGAATGTGTCAAAATCTTAAAAATTAACAGGTGCCCAAGCAATTTCATGCTAGAATCATCATCCGGATGCCAAAATAAACTAAATACAGCAAAAGATTTGAGTGCACAACGTTTGGTTTAGATTTGACAGCCATAATCAGCAATTGTGTACATTTGAGCTGAATGTGTCAAAATCTTAAAAATTAACAGGTGCCCAAGCAATTTCATGCTAGAATCATCATCCGGATGCCAAAATAAACTAAATACAGCAAAAGATTTGAGTGCACAACGTTTGGTTTAGGTTTGACAGCCATAATCACCTTTTTATTGCTTTAAATGCGTTTTTAGCGCATGATTGTACATTTGAGCTGAATGTGTCAAAATCTTAAAAATTAACAGGTGCCCAAGCAATTTCATGCTAGAATCATCATCCGGATGCCAAAATAAACTAAATACAGCAAAAGATTTGAGTGCACAACGTTTGGTTTAGATTTGACAGCCATAATCAGCAATTGTGTACATTTGAGCTGAATGTGTCAAAATCTTAAAAATTAACAGGTGCCCAAGCAATTTCATGCTAGAATCATCATCCGGATGCCAAAATAAACTAAATACAGCAAAAGATTTGAGTGCACAACGTTTGGTTTAGGTTTGACAGCCATAATCACCTTTTTATTGCTTTAAATGCGTTTTTAGCGCATGATTGTACATTTGAGCTGAATGTGTCAAAATCTTAAAAATTAACAGGTGCCCAAGCAATTTCATGCTAGAATCATCATCCGGATGCCAAAATAAACTAAATACAGCAAAAGATTTGAGTGCACAACGTTTGGTTTAGATTTGACAGCCATAATCAGCAATTGTGTACATTTGAGCTGAATGTGTCAAAATCTTAAAAATTAACAGGTGCCAAAGCAATTTCATGCTAGAATCATCATCCGGATGCCAAAATAAACTAAATACAGCAAAAGATTTGAGTGCACAACGTTTGGTTTAGGTTTGACAGCCATAATCACCTTTTTATTGCTTTAAATGCGTTTTTAGCGCATGATTGTACATTTGAGCTGAATGTGTCAAAATCTTAAAAATTAACAGGTGCCCAAGCAATTTCATGCTAGAATCATCATCCGGATGCCAAAATAAACTAAATACAGCAAAAGATTTGAGTGCACAACGTTTGGTTTAGATTTGACAGCCATAATCAGCAATTGTGTACATTTGAGGTGAATGTGTCAAAATCTTAAAAATTAACAGGTGCCCAAGCAATTTCATGCTAGAATCATCATCCGGATGCCAAAATAAACTAAATACAGCAAAAGATTTGAGTGCACAACGTTT
>NW_027520425.1:0-12500 GCF_051991245.1 Festucalex cinctus
CTTTTTTTTCCGACAAAAAAACGACCATGTATAGTAAGGCTTTTTTTTCCGACAAAAAAACGACCATGTATAGTAAGGCTTTTTTTTCCGACATAAAAACGACAATGTATAGTAAGGCTTTTTTTTCCGACAAAAAAACGACCATGTATATTAAGGCTTTTTTTTCCGACAAAAAAACGACCATGTATAGTAAGGCTTTTTTTTCCGACAAAAAAACGACCATGTATAGTAAGGCTTTTTTTTTCGACATAAAAACGACCATGTATAGTAAGGCTTTTTTTTCCGACAAAAAAACGACCATGTATAGTAAGGCTTTTTTTTCCGACAAAAAAACGACCATGTATAGTAAGGCTTTTTTTTCCGACAAAAAAACGACCATGTATAGTAAGGCTTTTTTTTCCGACAAAAAAACGACCATGTATAGTAAGGCTTTTTTTTCCGACAAAAAAACGACCATGTATAGTAAGGCTTTTTTTTCCGACAAAAAAACGACCATGTATAGTAAGGCTTTTTTTTCCGACAAAAAAACGACCATGTATAGTAAGGCTTTTTTTTTCGACATAAAAACGACCATGTATAGTAAGGCTTTTTTTTCCGACAAAAAAACGACCATGTATAGTAAGGCTTTTTTTTCCGACAAAAAAACGACCATGTATAGTAAGGCTTTTTTTTCCGACAAAAAAACGACCATGTATAGTAAGGCTTTTTTTTTCGACATAAAAACGACCATGTATAGTAAGGCTTTTTTTTCTGACAAAAAAACGACCATGTATAGTAAGGCTTTTTTTTCCGACAAAAAAACGACCATGTATAGTAAGGCTTTTTTTTCTGACAAAAAAACGACCATCTATAGTAAGGTTTTTTTTTTTTTTTTTTTTTTTTTTTTTTTTTTTTTTTTAAAATTCCTAGTCATACTTACTAAACTCATTGCTCTTCTTTCCAGTAAACTGACTAACAGCACCGTGGTCTAGTGGAAGAGTGTCTCCACTCTGACGCTAAGGTTGTGGGTTCGATCCCAGGCTGAGTCAAACCAAAAGACCATGTATAGTAAGGCTTTTTTTTCTGACAAAAAAACGACCATGTATAGTAAGGCTTTTTTTTCCGACATAAAAACGACCATGTATCGTAAGGCTTTTTTTTCCGACAAAAAAACGACCATGTATAGTAAGGCTTTTTTTTTCGACATAAAAACGACCATGTATAGTAAGGCTTTTTTTTCCGACAAAAAAACGACCATGTATAGTAAGGCTTTTTTTTCCGACTAAAAAACGACCATGTATAGTAAGGCTTTTTTTTCCGACAAAAAAACGACCATGTATAGTAAGGCTTTTTTTTCCGACAAAAAAACGACCATGTATAGTAAGGCTTTTTTTTCCGACAAAAAAACGACCATGTATAGTAAGGCTTTTTTTTTCGACATAAAAACGACCATGTATAGTAAGGCTTTTTTTTCCGACGAAAAAACGACCATGTATAGTAAGGCTTTTTTTTCCGACAAAAAAACGACCATGTATAGTAAGGCTTTTTTTTTCGACATAAAAACGACCATGTATAGTAAGGCTTTTTTTTCCGACAAAAAAACGACCATGTATAGTAAGGCTTTTTTTTTCGACATAAAAACGACCATGTATAGTAAGGCTTTTTTTTCCGACAAAAAAACGACCATGTATATTAAGGCTTTTTTTTCCGACAAAAAAACGACCATGTATAGTAAGGCTTTTTTTTCCGACAAAAAAATGACCATGTATAGTAAGGTTTTTTTTTTCGACATAAAAACGACCATGTATAGTAAGGCTTTTTTTTCCGACAAAAAAACGACCATGTATAGTAAGGCTTTTTTTTCCGACAAAAAAACGACCATGTATAGTAAGGCTTTTTTTTCCGACAAAAAAACGACCATGTATAGTAAGGCTTTTTTTTCCGACAAAAAAACGACCATGTATAGTAAGGCTTTTTTTTCCGACAAAAAAACGACCATGTATAGTAAGGCTTTTTTTTCCGACAAAAAAACGACCATGTATAGTAAGGCTTTTTTTTCCGACAAAAAAACGACCATGTATAGTCAGGCTTTTTTTTCCGACAAAAAAACGACCATGTATAGTAAGGCTTTTTTTTCCGACAAAAAAACGACCATGTATAGTAAGGCTTTTTTTTCCGACAAAAAAACGACCATGTATAGTAAGGCTTTTTTTTCCGACAAAAAAACGACCATGTATAGTAAGGCTTTTTTTTCCGACAAAAAAACGACCATGTATAGTAAGGCTTTTTTTTCCGACAAAAAAACGACCATGTATAGTAAGGCTTTTTTTTCCGACAAAAAAACGACCATGTATAGTAAGGCTTTTTTTTTCGACATAAAAACGACCATGTATAGTAAGGCTTTTTTTTCCGACAAAAAAACGACCATGTATAGTAAGGCTTTTTTTTCCGACAAAAAAACGACCATGTATAGTAAGGCTTTTTTTTCCGACAAAAAAACGACCATGTATAGTAAGGCTTTTTTTTTCGACATAAAAACGACCATGTATAGTAAGGCTTTTTTTTCTGACAAAAAAACGACCATGTATAGTAAGGCTTTTTTTTCCGACAAAAAAACGACCATGTATAGTAAGGCTTTTTTTTCTGACAAAAAAACGACCATCTATAGTAAGGTTTTTTTTTTTTTTTTTTAAATTCCTAGTCATACTTACTAAACTCATTGCTCTTCTTTCCAGTAAACTGACTAACAGCACCGTGGTCTAGTGGAAGAGTGTCTCCACTCTGACGCTAAGGTTGTGGGTTCGATCCCAGGCTGAGTCAAACCAAAAGACCATGTATAGTAAGGCTTTTTTTTCTGACAAAAAAACGACCATGTATAGTAAGGCTTTTTTTTCCGACATAAAAACGACCATGTATCGTAAGGCTTTTTTTTCTGACAAAAAAACGACCATGTATAGTAAGGCTTTTTTTTTCGACATAAAAACGACCATGTATAGTAAGGCTTTTTTTTCCGACAAAAAAACGACCATGTATAGTAAGGCTTTTTTTTCCGACTAAAAAACGACCATGTATAGTAAGGCTTTTTTTTCCGACAAAAAAACGACCATGTATAGTAAGGCTTTTTTTTCCGACAAAAAAACGACCATGTATAGTAAGGCTTTTTTTTCCGACAAAAAAACGACCATGTATAGTAAGGCTTTTTTTTTCGACATAAAAACGACCATGTATAGTAAGGCTTTTTTTTCCGACGAAAAAACGACCATGTATAGTAAGGCTTTTTTTTCCGACAAAAAAACGACCATGTATAGTAAGGCTTTTTTTTTCGACATAAAAACGACCATGTATAGTAAGGCTTTTTTTTCCGACAAAAAAACGACCATGTATAGTAAGGCTTTTTTTTTCGACATAAAAACGACCATGTATAGTAAGGCTTTTTTTTCCGACAAAAAAACGACCATGTATATTAAGGCTTTTTTTTCCGACAAAAAAACGACCATGTATAGTAAGGCTTTTTTTTCCGACAAAAAAATGACCATGTATAGTAAGGTTTTTTTTTTCGACATAAAAACGACCATGTATAGTAAGGCTTTTTTTTCCGACAAAAAAACGACCATGTATAGTAAGGCTTTTTTTTCCGACAAAAAAACGACCATGTATAGTAAGGCTTTTTTTTCCGACAAAAAAACGACCATGTATAGTAAGGCTTTTTTTTCCGACAAAAAAATGACCATGTATAGTAAGGTTTTTTTTTTCGACATAAAAACGACCATGTATAGTAAGGCTTTTTTTTCCGACAAAAAAACGACCATGTATAGTAAGGCTTTTTTTTCCGACAAAAAAACGACCATGTATAGTAAGGCTTTTTTTTCCGACAAAAAAACGACCATGTATAGTAAGGCTTTTTTTTCCGACAAAAAAACGACCATGTATAGTAAGGCTTTTTTTTCCGACAAAAAAACGACCATGTATAGTAAGGCTTTTTTTTCCGACAAAAAAACGACCATGTATAGTAAGGCTTTTTTTTCCGACAAAAAAACGACCATGTATAGTCAGGCTTTTTTTTCCGACAAAAAAACGACCATGTATAGTAAGGCTTTTTTTTCCGACAAAAAAACGACCATGTATAGTAAGGCTTTTTTTTCCGACAAAAAAACGACCATGTATAGTAAGGCTTTTTTTCCGACAAAAAAACGACCATGTATAGTAAGGCTTTTTTTTCCGACAAAAAAACGACCATGTATAGTAAGGCTTTTTTTTTCGACTTAAAAACGACCATGTATAGTAAGGCTTTTTTTTCCGACAAAAAAACGACCATGTATAGTAAGGCTTTTTTTTCCGACAAAAAAACGACCATGTATAGTAAGGCTTTTTTTTCCGACATAAAAACGACCATGTATAGTAAGGCTTTTTTTTTTTTTTTTTTTTTTTTTTTAAATTCCTAGTCATACTTACTAAACTCATTGCTCTTCTTTCCAGTAAACTGACTAACAGCCCCGTGGTCTAGTGGTAGAGTGTCTACACTCTGACGCTGAGGTTGTGGGTTCGATCCCAGGCTGAGTCAAACCAAACGACAATGTATAGTAAGGCTTTTTTTTCCGACAAAAAAACGACCATGTATAGTAAGGCTTTTTTTTCCGACAAAAAAACTACCATGTATAGTAAGGCTTTTTTTTTCGACATAAAAACGACCATGTATAGTAAGGCTTTTTTTTCCGACAAAAAAACGACCATGTATAGTAAGGCTTTTTTTTCCGACAAAAAAACGACCATGTATAGTAAGGCTTTTTTTTCCGACATAAAAACGACAATGTATAGTAAGGCTTTTTTTTCCGACAAAAAAACGACCATGTATATTAAGGCTTTTTTTTCCGACAAAAAAACGACCATGTATAGTAAGGCTTTTTTTTCCGACAAAAAAACGACCATGTATAGTAAGGCTTTTTTTTTCGACATAAAAACGACCATGTATAGTAAGGCTTTTTTTTCCGACAAAAAAACGACCATGTATAGTAAGGCTTTTTTTTCCGACAAAAAAACGACCATGTATAGTAAGGCTTTTTTTTCCGACAAAAAAACGACCATGTATAGTAAGGCTTTTTTTTCCGACAAAAAAACGACCATGTATAGTAAGGCTTTTTTTTCCGACAAAAAAACGACCATGTATAGTAAGGCTTTTTTTTTCGACATAAAAACGACCATGTATAGTAAGGCTTTTTTTTCCGACCAAAAAACGACCATGTATAGTAAGGCTTTTTTTTCCGACAAAAAAACGACCATGTATAGTAAGGCTTTTTTTTCCGACAAAAAAACGACCATGTATAGTAAGGCTTTTTTTTTCGACATAAAAACGACCATGTATAGTAAGGCTTTTTTTTCTGACAAAAAAACGACCATGTATAGTAAGGCTTTTTTTTTCGACATAAAAACGACCATGTATAGTAAGGCTTTTTTTTCTGACAAAAAAACGACCATGTATAGTAAGGCTTTTTTTTCCGACAAAAAAACGACCATGTATAGTAAGGCTTTTTTTTCTGACAAAAAAACGACCATCTATAGTAAGGTTTTTTTTTTTTTTTTTTTTTTTTTTTTTTAAAATTCCTAGTCATACTTACTAAACTCATTGCTCTTCTTTCCAGTAAACTGACTAACAGCACCGTGGTCTAGTGGAAGAGTGTCTCCACTCTGACGCTAAGGTTGTGGGTTCGATCCCAGGCTGAGTCAAACCAAAAGACCATGTATAGTAAGGCTTTTTTTTCTGACAAAAAAACGACCATGTATAGTAAGGCTTTTTTTTCCGACATAAAAACGACCATGTATCGTAAGGCTTTTTTTTCCGACAAAAAAACGACCATGTATAGTAAGGCTTTTTTTTTCGACATAAAAACGACCATGTATAGTAAGGCTTTTTTTTCCGACAAAAAAACGACCATGTATAGTAAGGCTTTTTTTTCCGACTAAAAAACGACCATGTATAGTAAGGCTTTTTTTTCCGACAAAAAAACGACCATGTATAGTAAGGCTTTTTTTTCCGACAAAAAAACGACCATGTATAGTAAGGCTTTTTTTTCCGACAAAAAAATGACCATGTATAGTAAGGCTTTTTTTTTCGACATAAAAACGACCATGTATAGTAAGGCTTTTTTTTCCGACGAAAAAACGACCATGTATAGTAAGGCTTTTTTTTCCGACAAAAAAACGACCATGTATAGTAAGGCTTTTTTTTTCGACATAAAAACGACCATGTATAGTAAGGCTTTTTTTTCCGACAAAAAAACGACCATGTATAGTAAGGCTTTTTTTTTCGACATAAAAACGACCATGTATAGTAAGGCTTTTTTTTCCGACAAAAAAACGACCATGTATAGTAAGGCTTTTTTTTTCGACATAAAAACGACCATGTATAGTAAGGCTTTTTTTTCCGACAAAAAAACGACCATGTATAGTAAGGCTTTTTTTTTCGACAAAAAAACGACCATGTATAGTAAGGCTTTTTTTTCCGACAAAAAAACGACCATGTATAGTAAGGCTTTTTTTTTCGACATAAAAACGACCATGTATAGTAAGGCTTATTTTTTCCGACAAAAAAACGACCATGTATAGTAAGGCTTTTTTTTCCGACAAAAAAACGACCATGTATAGTAAGGCTTTTTTTTCCGACAAAAAAACGACCATGTATAGTAAGGCTTTTTTTTCCGACATAAAAACGACAATGTATAGTAAGGCTTTTTTTTCCGACAAAAAAACGACCATGTATATTAAGGCTTTTTTTTCCGACAAAAAAACGACCATGTACAGTAAGGCTTTTTTTTCCGACAAAAAAACGACCATGTATAGTAAGGCTTTTTTTTTCGACATAAAAACGACCATGTATAGTAAGGCTTTTTTTTCCGACAAAAAAACGACCATGTATAGTAAGGCTTTTTTTTCCGACAAAAAAACGACCATGTATAGTAAGGCTTTTTTTTCCGACAAAAAAACGACCATGTATAGTAAGGCTTTTTTTTCCGACAAAAAAACGACCATGTATAGTAAGGCTTTTTTTTCCGACAAAAAAACGACCATGTATAGTAAGGCTTTTTTTTCCGACAAAAAAACGACCATGTATAGTAAGGCTTTTTTTTCCGACAAAAAAACGACCATGTATAGTAAGGCTTTTTTTTCCGACAAAAAAACGACCATGTATAGTAAGGCTTTTTTTTCCGACAAAAAAACGACCATGTATAGTAAGGCTTTTTTTTCCGACAAAAAAACGACCATGTATAGTAAGGCTTTTTTTTCCGACAAAAAAACGACCATGTATAGTAAGGCTTTTTTTTCCGACAAAAAAACGACCATGTATAGTAAGGCTTTTTTTTCGACTTAAAAACGACCATGTATAGTAAGGCTTTTTTTTCCGACAAAAAAACGACCATGTATAGTAAGGCTTTTTTTTTCGACATAAAAACGACCATGTATAGTAAGGCTTTTTTTTCCGACAAAAAAACGACCATGTATAGTAAGGCTTTTTTTTTCGACATAAAAACGACCATGTATAGTAAGGCTTTTTTTTCCGACAAAAAAACGACCATGTATAGTAAGGCTTTTTTTTTCGACATAAAAACGACCATGTATAGTAAGGCTTTTTTTTCCGACAAAAAAACGACCATGTATAGTAAGGCTTTTTTTTTCGACAAAAAAACGACCATGTATAGTAAGGCTTTTTTTTCCGACAAAAAAACGACCATGTATAGTAAGGCTTTTTTTTTCGACATAAAAACGACCATGTATAGTAAGGCTTATTTTTTCCGACAAAAAAACGACCATGTATAGTAAGGCTTTTTTTTCCGACAAAAAAACGACCATGTATAGTAAGGCTTTTTTTTCCGACAAAAAAACGACCATGTATAGTAAGGCTTTTTTTTCCGACATAAAAACGACAATGTATAGTAAGGCTTTTTTTTCCGACAAAAAAACGACCATGTATATTAAGGCTTTTTTTTCCGACAAAAAAACGACCATGTACAGTAAGGCTTTTTTTTCCGACAAAAAAACGACCATGTATAGTAAGGCTTTTTTTTTCGACATAAAAACGACCATGTATAGTAAGGCTTTTTTTTCCGACAAAAAAACGACCATGTATAGTAAGGCTTTTTTTTCCGACAAAAAAACGACCATGTATAGTAAGGCTTTTTTTTCCGACAAAAAAACGACCATGTATAGTAAGGCTTTTTTTTCCGACAAAAAAACGACCATGTATAGTAAGGCTTTTTTTTCCGACAAAAAAACGACCATGTATAGTAAGGCTTTTTTTTCCGACAAAAAAACGACCATGTATAGTAAGGCTTTTTTTTCCGACAAAAAAACGACCATGTATAGTAAGGCTTTTTTTTCCGACAAAAAAACGACCATGTATAGTAAGGCTTTTTTTTCCGACAAAAAAACGACCATGTATAGTAAGGCTTTTTTTTCCGACAAAAAAACGACCATGTATAGTAAGGCTTTTTTTTCCGACAAAAAAACGACCATGTATAGTAAGGCTTTTTTTTCCGACAAAAAAACGACCATGTATAGTAAGGCTTTTTTTTCGACTTAAAAACGACCATGTATAGTAAGGCTTTTTTTTCCGACAAAAAAACGACCATGTATAGTAAGGCTTTTTTTTCCGACAAAAAAACGACCATGTATAGTAAGGCTTTTTTTTCCGACATAAAAACGACCATGTATAGTAAGGCTTTTTTTTTTTTTTTTTTTTTTTTTTTTTAAATTCCTAGTCATACTTACTAAACTCATTGCTCTTCTTTCCAGTAAACTGACTAACAGCCCCGTGGTCTAGTGGTAGAGTGTCTACACTCTGACGCTGAGGTTGTGGGTTCGATCCCAGCCTGAGTCAAACCAAACGACAATGTATAGTAAGGCTTTTTTTTCCGACAAAAAAACGACCATGTATAGTAAGGCTTTTTTTTCCGACAAAAAAACTACCATGTATAGTAAGGCTTTTTTTTTCGACATAAAAACGACCATGTATAGTAAGGCTTTTTTTTCCGACAAAAAAACGACCATGTATAGTAAGGCTTTTTTTTCCGACAAAAAAACGACCATGTATAGTAAGGCTTTTTTTTCCGACAAAAAAACGACCATGTATAGTAAGGCTTTTTTTTCCGACAAAAAAACGACCATGTATAGTAAGGCTTTTTTTTCCGACAAAAAAACAACCATGTATAGTAAGGCTTTTTTTTTCGACATAAAAACGACCATGTATAGTAAGGCTTTTTTTTCCGACAAAAAAACGACCATGTATAGTAAGGCTTTTTTTTCCGACAAAAAAACGACCATGTATAGTAAGGCTTTTTTTTCCGACAAAAAAACGACCATGTATAGTAAGGCTTTTTTTTTCGACATAAAAACGACCATGTATAGTAAGGCTTTTTTTTCTGACAAAAAAACGACCATGTATAGTAAGGCTTTTTTTTCCGACAAAAAAACGACCATGTATAGTAAGGCTTTTTTTTTCGACATAAAAACGACCATGTATAGTAAGGCTTTTTTTTTCGACAAAAAAACGACCATGTATAGTAAGGCTTTTTTTTCCGACAAAAAAACGACCATGTATAGTAAGGCTTTTTTTTCCGACAAAAAAACGACCATGTATAGTAAGGCTTTTTTTTTCGACATAAAAACGACCATGTATAGTAAGGCTTTTTTTTCCGACAAAAAAACGACCATGTATAGTAAGGCTTTTTTTTTCGACATAAAAACGACCATGTATAGTAAGGCTTTTTTTTCCGACAAAAAAACGACCATGTATAGTAAGGCTTTTTTTTTCGACAAAAAAACGACCATGTATAGTAAGGCTTTTTTTTCCGACAAAAAAACGACCATGTATAGTAAGGCTTTTTTTTTCGACATAAAAACGACCATGTATAGTAAGGCTTATTTTTTCCGACAAAAAAACGACCATGTATAGTAAGGCTTTTTTTTCCGACAAAAAAACGACCATGTATAGTAAGGCTTTTTTTTCCGACAAAAAAACGACCATGTATAGTAAGGCTTTTTTTTCCGACATAAAAACGACAATGTATAGTAAGGCTTTTTTTTCCGACAAAAAAACGACCATGTATATTAAGGCTTTTTTTTCCGACAAAAAAACGACCATGTACAGTAAGGCTTTTTTTTCCGACAAAAAAACGACCATGTATAGTAAGGCTTTTTTTTTCGACATAAAAACGACCATGTATAGTAAGGCTTTTTTTTCCGACAAAAAAACGACCATGTATAGTAAGGCTTTTTTTTCAGACAAAAAAACGACCATGTATAGTAAGGCTTTTTTTTCCGACAAAAAAACGACCATGTATAGTAAGGCTTTTTTTTCCGACAAAAAAACGACCATGTATAGTAAGGCTTTTTTTTCCGACAAAAAAACGACCATGTATAGTAAGGCTTTTTTTTCCGACAAAAAAACGACCATGTATAGTAAGGCTTTTTTTTCCGACAAAAAAACGACCATGTATAGTAAGGCTTTTTTTTCCGACAAAAAAACGACCATGTATAGTAAGGCTTTTTTTTCCGACAAAAAAACGACCATGTATAGTAAGGCTTTTTTTTCCGACAAAAAAACGACCATGTATAGTAAGGCTTTTTTTTCCGACAAAAAAACGACCATGTATAGTAAGGCTTTTTTTTCCGACAAAAAAACGACCATGTATAGTAAGGCTTTTTTTTCGACTTAAAAACGACCATGTATAGTAAGGCTTTTTTTTCCGACAAAAAAACGACCATGTATAGTAAGGCTTTTTTTTCCGACAAAAAAACGACCATGTATAGTAAGGCTTTTTTTTCCGACATAAAAACGACCATGTATAGTAAGGCTTTTTTTTTTTTTTTTTTTTTTTTTTTTTTTAAATTCCTAGTCATACTTACTAAACTCATTGCTCTTCTTTCCAGTAAACTGACTAACAGCCCCGTGGTCTAGTGGTAGAGTGTCTACACTCTGACGCTGAGGTTGTGGGTTCGATCCCAGCCTGAGTCAAACCAAACGACAATGTATAGTAAGGCTTTTTTTTCCGACAAAAAAACGACCATGTATAGTAAGGCTTTTTTTTCCGACAAAAAAACTACCATGTATAGTAAGGCTTTTTTTTTCGACATAAAAACGACCATGTATAGTAAGGCTTTTTTTTCCGACAAAAAAACGACCATGTATAGTAAGGCTTTTTTTTCCGACAAAAAAACGACCATGTATAGTAAGGCTTTTTTTTCCGACAAAAAAACGACCATGTATAGTAAGGCTTTTTTTTCCGACAAAAAAACGACCATGTATAGTAAGGCTTTTTTTTCCGACAAAAAAACAACCATGTATAGTAAGGCTTTTTTTTTCGACATAAAAACGACCATGTATAGTAAGGCTTTTTTTTCCGACAAAAAAACGACCATGTATAGTAAGGCTTTTTTTTCCGACAAAAAAACGACCATGTATAGTAAGGCTTTTTTTTCCGACAAAAAAACGACCATGTATAGTAAGGCTTTTTTTTTCGACATAAAAACGACCATGTATAGTAAGGCTTTTTTTTCTGACAAAAAAACGACCATGTATAGTAAGGCTTTTTTTTCCGACAAAAAAACGACCATGTATAGTAAGGCTTTTTTTTCTGACAAAAAAACGACCATCTATAGTAAGTTTTTTTTTTTTTTTTTTTTTTTTTTTTTTTTTTTTTTTTTTTTAAATTCCTAGTCATACTTACTAAACTCATTGCTCTTCTTTCCAGTAAACTGACTAACAGCACTGTGGTCTAGTGGAAGAGTGTCTCCACTCTGACGCTAAGGTTGTGGGTTCGATCCCAGGCTGAGTCAAACCAAAAGACCATGTATAGTAAGGCTTTTTTTTCTGACAAAAAAACGACCATGTATAGTAAGGCTTTTTTTTTCGACATAAAAACGACCATGTATAGTAAGGCTTTTTTTTCCGACATAAAAACGACCATGTATAGTAAGGCTTTTTTTTCCGACAAAAAAACGACCATGTATAGTAAGGCTTTTTTTTCCGACAAAAAAACGACCATGTATAGTAAGGCTTTTTTTTTCGACATAAAAACGACCATGTATAGTAAGGCTTTTTTTTCCGACAAAAAAACGACCATGTATAGTAAGGCTTTTTTTTTTTTTTTTTTTTTTTTTTTTTTTTTTTTTTTTTATATTCCTAGTCATACTTACTAAACTCATTGCTCTTCTTTCCAGTAAACTGACTAACAGCCCCGTGGTCTAGTGGTAGAGTGTCTACACGCTGAGGTTGTGGGTTCGATCCCAGGCTAGGACAAACCAAACGACCATGTATAGTAAGGCTTTTTTTTCCGACAAAAAAACGACCATGTATAGTAAGGCTTTTTTTTCCGACAAAAAAACGACCATGTATAGTAAGGCTTTTTTTTCCGACAAAAAAACGACCATGTATAGTAAGGCTTTTTTTTCCGACAAAAAAACGACCATGTATAGTAAGGCTTTTTTTTCCGACAAAAAAACGACCATGTATAGTAAGGCTTTTTTTTCCG
>NW_027520425.1:17500-67655 GCF_051991245.1 Festucalex cinctus
TCGACATAAAAACGACCATGTATAGTAAGGCTTTTTTTTCCGACAAAAAAACGACCATGTATAGTAAGGCTTTTTTTTCCGACAAAAAAACGACCATGTATAGTAAGGCTTTTTTTTCCGACAAAAAAACGACCATGTATAGTAAGGCTTTTTTTTCCGACAAAAAAACGACCATGTATAGTAAGGCTTTTTTTTTCCGACAAAAAAACGACCATGTATAGTAAGGCTTTTTTTTCCGACAAAAAAACGACCATGTATCGTAAGGCTTTTTTTTCCGACATAAAAACGACCATGTATAGTAAGGCTTTTTTTTCCGACAAAAAAACGACCATGTATAGTAAGGCTTTTTTTTCGACATAAAAACGACCATGTATAGTAAGGCTTTTTTTTCCGACAAAAAAACGACCATGTATAGTAAGGCTTTTTTTTTCGACATAAAAACGACCATGTATAGTAAGGCTTTTTTTTCCGACAAAAAAACGACCATGTATAGTAAGGCTTTTTTTTCGACATAAAAACGACCATGTATAGTAAGGCTTTTTTTTTCGACATAAAAACGACCATGTATAGTAAGGCTTTTTTTTCCGACAAAAAAACGACCATGTATAGTAAGGCTTTTTTTTTCGACATAAAAACGACCATGTATAGTAAGGCTTTTTTTTTCGACATAAAAACGACCATGTATAGTAAGGCTTTTTTTTCCGACAAAAAAACGACCATGTATAGTCAGGCTTTTTTTTTTTTTTTTTTTTTTTTTTTTTTTTTTTTATATTCCTAGTCATACTTACTAAACTCATTGCTCTTCTTTCCAGTAAACTGACTAACAGCCCCGTGGTCTAGTGGTAGAGTGTCTACACTCTGACGCTGAGGTTGTGGGTTCGATCCCAGGCTAGGACAAACCAAACGACCATGTATAGTAAGGCTTTTTTTTCCGACAAAAAAACGACCATGTATAGTAAGGCTTTTTTTTCCGACAAAAAAACGACCATGTATAGTAAGGCTTTTTTTTTCGACAAAAAAACGACCATGTATAGTAAGGCTTTTTTTTCCGACAAAAAAACGACCATGTATAGTAAGGCTTTTTTTTCCGACAAAAAAACGACCATGTATAGTAAGGCTTTTTTTTCCGACAAAAAAACGACCATGTATAGTAAGGCTTTTTTTTCCGACAAAAAAACGACCATGTATAGTAAGGCTTTTTTTTTCGACAAAAAAACGACCATGTATAGTAAGGCTTTTTTTTCGACTTAAAAACGACCATGTATAGTAAGGCTTTTTTTTCCGACAAAAAAAACGACCATGTATAGTAAGGCTTTTTTTTCCGACAAAAAAACGACCATGTATAGTAAGGCTTTTTTTTCCGACAAAAAAACGACCATGTATAGTAAGGCTTTTTTTCCCGACAAAAAAACGACCATGTATAGTAAGGCTTTTTTTTCCGACAAAAAAACGACCATGTATAGTAAGGCTTTTTTTTCCGACAAAAAAACGACCATGTATAGTAATGCTTTTTTTTCCGACAAAAAAACGACCATGTATAGTAAGGCTTTTTTTTCCGACAAAACAACGACCATGTATAGTAAGGCTTTTTTTTCCGACAAAAAAACGACCATGTATAGTAAGGCTTTTTTTTCCGACAAAAAAACGACCATGTATAGTAAGGCTTTTTTTTCCGACAAAAAAACGACCATGTATAGTAAGGCTTTTTTTTCCGACAAAAAAACGACCATGTATAGTAAGGCTTTTTTTTCCGACAAAAAAACGACCATGTATAGTAAGGCTTTTTTTTCCGACAAAAAAACGACCATGTATAGTAAGGCTTTTTTTCCCGACAAAAAAACGACCATGTATAGTAAGGCTTTTTTTTCCGACAAAAAAACGACCATGTATAGTAAGGCTTTTTTTTCCGACAAAAAAACGACCATGTATAGTAATGCTTTTTTTTCCGACAAAAAAACGACCATGTATAGTAAGGCTTTTTTTTCCGACAAAACAACGACCATGTATAGTAAGGCTTTTTTTTCCGACAAAAAAACGACCATGTATAGTAAGGCTTTTTTTTCCGACAAAAAAACGACCATGTATAGTAAGGCTTTTTTTTCCGACAAAAAAACGACCATGTATAGTAAGGCTTTTTTTTCCGACAAAAAAACGACCATGTATAGTAAGGCTTTTTTTTCCGACAAAAAAACGACCATGTATAGTAAGGCTTTTTTTTCCGACAAAAAAACGACCATGTATAGTAAGGCTTTTTTTTCCGACAAAAAAACGACCATGTATAGTAAGGCTTTTTTTTTCGACATAAAAACGACCATGTATAGTAAGGCTTTTTTTTCCGACAAAAAAACGACCATGTATAGTAAGGCTTTTTTTTCCGACAAAAAAACGACCATGTATAGTAAGGCTTTTTTTTCTGACAAAAAAACGACCATGTATAGTAAGGCTTTTTTTTTTTTTTTTTTTTTTTTTTTTTTTTTTTTTAAATTCCTAGTCATACTTACTAAACTCATTGCTCTTCTTTCCAGTAAACTGACTAACAGCCCCGTGGTCTAGTGGTAGAGTGACTACACTCTGACGCTAAGGTTGTGGGTTCGATCCCAGGCTGGGTCAAACCAAACGACCATGTATAGTAAGGCTTTTTTTTCCGACAAAAAAACGACCATGTATAGTAAGGCTTTTTTTTCCGACAAAAAAACGACCATGTATAGTAAGGCTTTTTTTTCCGACAAAAAAACGACCATGTATAGTAAGGCTTTTTTTTCCGACAAAAAAACGACCATGTATAGTAAGGCTTTTTTTTCCGACAAAAAAACGACCATGTATAGTAAGGCTTTTTTTTCCGACAAAAAAACTACCATGTATTGTAAGGCTTTTTTTTCCGACAAAAAAACGACCATGTATAGTAAGGCTTTTTTTTCCGACAAAAAAACGACCATGTATAGTAAGGCTTTTTTTTCCGACAAAAAAACGACCATGTATAGTAAGGCTTTTTTTTCCGACAAAAAAACGACCATGTATAGTAAGGCTTTTTTTTCCGACAAAAAAACGACCATGTATAGTAAGGCTTTTTTTTCCGACAAAAAAACGACCATGTATAGTAAGGCTTTTTTTTCCGACAAAAAAACGACCATGTATAGTAAGGCTTTTTTTTCCGACAAAAAAACGACCATGTATAGTAAGGCTTTTTTTTCCGACAAAAAAACGACCATGTATAGTAAGGCTTTTTTTTCGACTTAAAAACGACCATGTATAGTAAGGCTTTTTTTTCCGACAAAAAAACGACCATGTATAGTAAGGCTTTTTTTTCCGACAAAAAAACGACCATGTATAGTAAGGCTTTTTTTTCCGACAAAAAAACGACCATGTATAGTAAGGCTTTTTTTCCCGACAAAAAAACGACCATGTATAGTAAGGCTTTTTTTTCCGACAAAAAAACGACCATGTATAGTAAGGCTTTTTTTTCCGACAAAAAAACGACCATGTATAGTAATGCTTTTTTTTCCGACAAAAAAACGACCATGTATAGTAAGGCTTTTTTTTCCGACAAAACAACGACCATGTATAGTAAGGCTTTTTTTTCCGACAAAAAAACGACCATGTATAGTAAGGCTTTTTTTTCCGACAAAAAAACGACCATGTATAGTAAGGCTTTTTTTTCCGACAAAAAAACGACCATGTATAGTAAGGCTTTTTTTTCCGACAAAAAAACGACCATGTATAGTAAGGCTTTTTTTTCCGACAAAAAAACGACCATGTATAGTAAGGCTTTTTTTTCCGACAAAAAAACGACCATGTATAGTAAGGCTTTTTTTTCCGACAAAAAAACGACCATGTATAGTAAGGCTTTTTTTTTCGACATAAAAACGACCATGTATAGTAAGGCTTTTTTTTCCGACAAAAAAACGACCATGTATAGTAAGGCTTTTTTTTCCGACAAAAAAACGACCATGTATAGTAAGGCTTTTTTTTCTGACAAAAAAACGACCATGTATAGTAAGGCTTTTTTTTTTTTTTTTTTTTTTTTTTTTTTTTTTTTTTTTTTTTTTTTTTAAATTCCTAGTCATACTTACTAAACTCATTGCTCTTCTTTCCAGTAAACTGACTAACAGCCCCGTGGTCTAGTGGTAGAGTGACTACACTCTGACGCTAAGGTTGTGGGTTCGATCCCAGGCTGGGTCAAACCAAACGACCATGTATAGTAAGGCTTTTTTTTCCGACAAAAAAACGACCATGTATAGTAAGGCTTTTTTTTCCGACAAAAAAACGACCATGTATAGTAAGGCTTTTTTTTCCGACAAAAAAACGACCATGTATAGTAAGGCTTTTTTTTCCGACAAAAAAACGACCATGTATAGTAAGGCTTTTTTTTCCGACAAAAAAACGACCATGTTATAAGGCTTTTTTTTCCGACAAAAAAACGACCATGTATAGTAAGGCTTTTTTTTCCGACAAAAAAACGACCATGTATAGTAAGGCTTTTTTTTCCGACAAAAAAACGACCATGTATAGTAAGGCTTTTTTTTCCGACAAAAAAACGACCATGTATAGTAAGGCTTTTTTTTCCGACAAAAAAACGACCATGTATAGTGAGGCTTTTTTTTCCGACAAAAAAACGACCATGTATAGTAAGGCTTTTTTTTCCGACAAAAAAACGACCATGTATAGTAAGGCTTTTTTTTCCGACAAAAAAACGACCATGTATAGTAAGGCTTTTTTTTCGACATAAAAACGACCATGTATAGTAAGGCTTTTTTTTTCCGACAAAAAAACGACCATGTATAGTAAGGCTTTTTTTTTCGACATAAAAACGACCATGTATAGTAAGGCTTTTTTTTCCGACAAAAAAACGACCATGTATAGTAAGGCTTTTTTTTCCGACAAAAAAACGACCATGTATAGTAAGGCTTTTTTTTCCGACAAAAAAACGACCATGTATAGTAAGGCTTTTTTTTTCCGACAAAAAAACGACAATGTATAGTAAGGCTTTTTTTTCCGACAAAAAAACGACCATGTATAGTAAGGCTTTTTTTTCGACATAAAAACGACCATGTATAGTAAGGCTTTTTTTTCCGACAAAAAAACGACCATGTATAGTAAGGCTTTTTTTTCCGACAAAAAAACGACCATGTATAGTAAGGCTTTTTTTTTCGACATAAAAACGACCATGTATAGTAAGGCTTTTTTTTCCGACAAAAAAACGACCATGTATAGTAAGGCTTTTTTTTCCGACAAAAAAACGACCATGTATAGTAAGGCTTTTTTTTTCGACATAAAAACGACCATGTATAGTAAGGCTTTTTTTTCCGACAAAAAAACGACCATGTATAGTAAGGCTTTTTTTTTTTTTTTTTTTTTTTTTTTTTTTTTTTTTATATTCCTAGTCATACTTACTAAACTCATTGCTCTTCTTTCCCGTGGTCTAGTGGTAGAGTGTCTACACTCTGACGCTGAGGTTGTGGGTTCGATCCCAGGCTAGGACAAACCAAACGACCATGTATAGTAAGGCTTTTTTTTCCAACAAAAAAACGACCATGTATAGTAAGGCTTTTTTTTCCGACAAAAAAACGACCATGTATAGTAAGGCTTTTTTTTCCGACAAAAAAACGACCATGTATAGTAAGGCTTTTTTTTCCGACAAAAAAACGACCATGTATAGTAAGGCTTTTTTTTCCGACAAAAAAACGACCATGTATAGTAAGGCTTTTTTTTCCGACAAAAAAACGACCATGTATAGTAAGGCTTTTTTTTCCGACAAAAAAACGACCATGTATAGTAAGGCTTTTTTTTCCGACAAAAAAACGACCATGTATAGTAAGGCTTTTTTTTCCGACAAAAAAACGACCATGTATAGTAAGGCTTTTTTTTTCGACTTAAAAACGACCATGTATAGTAAGGCTTTTTTTTCCGACAAAAAAACGACCATGTATAGTAAGGCTTTTTTTTCCGACAAAAAAACGACCATGTATAGTAAGGCTTTTTTTTTCCGACAAAAAAACGACCATGTATAGTAAGGCTTTTTTTTTCGACATAAAAACGACCATGTATAGTAAGGCTTTTTTTTCCGACAAAAAAACGACCATGTATAGTAAGGCTTTTTTTTCCGACAAAAAAACGACCATGTATAGTAAGGCTTTTTTTTCCGACAAAAAAACGACCATGTATAGTAAGGCTTTTTTTTCCGACAAAAAAACGACCATGTATAGTAAGGCTTTTTTTTCCGACAAAAAAACGACCATGTATAGTAAGGCTTTTTTTTTCGACTTAAAAACGACCATGTATAGTAAGGCTTTTTTTTCCGACTAAAAAACGACCATGTATAGTAAGGCTTTTTTTTCCGACAAAAAAACGACCATGTATAGTAAGGCTTTTTTTTCCGACAAAAAAACGACCATGTATAGTAAGGCTTTTTTTTTCGACATAAAAACGACCATGTATAGTAAGGCTTTTTTTTCCGACAAAAAAACGACCATGTATAGTAAGGCTTTTTTTTCCGACAAAAAAACGACCATGTATAGTAAGGCTTTTTTTTCCGACAAAAAAACGACCATGTATAGTAAGGCTTTTTTTTCCGACAAAAAAACGACCATGTATAGTAAGGCTTTTTTTTTCCGACAAAAAAACGACCATGTATAGTAAGGCTTTTTTTTCCGACAAAAAAACGACCATGTATAGTAAGGCTTTTTTTTCGACATAAAAACGACCATGTATAGTAAGGCTTTTTTTTCAGACAAAAAAACGACCATGTATAGTAAGGCTTTTTTTTCCGACAAAAAAACGACCATGTATAGTAAGGCTTTTTTTTTCGACATAAAAACGACCATGTATAGTAAGGCTTTTTTTTCCGACAAAAAAACGACCATGTATAGTAAGGCTTTTTTTTCCGACAAAAAAACGACCATGTATAGTAAGGCTTTTTTTTTCGACATAAAAACGACCATGTATAGTAAGGCTTTTTTTTCCGACAAAAAAACGACCATGTATAGTAAGGCTTTTTTTTTTTTTTTTTTTTTTTTTTTTTTTTTTTTTTTTTATATTCCTAGTCATACTTACTAAACTCATTGCTCTTCTTTCCCGTGGTCTAGTGGTAGAGTGTCTACACTCTGACGCTGAGGTTGTGGGTTCGATCCCAGGCTAGGACAAACCAAACGACCATGTATAGTAAGGCTTTTTTTTCCAACAAAAAAACGACCATGTATAGTAAGGCTTTTTTTTCCGACAAAAAAACGACCATGTATAGTAAGGCTTTTTTTTCCGACAAAAAAACGACCATGTATAGTAAGGCTTTTTTTTCCGACAAAAAAACGACCATGTATAGTAAGGCTTTTTTTTCCGACAAAAAAACGACCATGTATAGTAAGGCTTTTTTTTCCGACAAAAAAACGACCATGTATAGTAAGGCTTTTTTTTCCGACAAAAAAACGACCATGTATAGTAAGGCTTTTTTTTCCGACAAAAAAACGACCATGTATAGTAAGGCTTTTTTTTCCGACAAAAAAACGACCATAGGCTTTTTTTTTCGACTTAAAAACGACCATGTATAGTAAGGCTTTTTTTTCCGACAAAAAAACGACCATGTATAGTAAGGCTTTTTTTTCCGACAAAAAAACGACCATGTATAGTAAGGCTTTTTTTTTCCGACAAAAAAACGACCATGTATAGTAAGGCTTTTTTTTTCGACATAAAAACGACCATGTATAGTAAGGCTTTTTTTTCCGACAAAAAAACGACCATGTATAGTAAGGCTTTTTTTTCCGACAAAAAAACGACCATGTATAGTAAGGCTTTTTTTTCCGACAAAAAAACGACCATGTATAGTAAGGCTTTTTTTTCCGACAAAAAAACGACCATGTATAGTAAGGCTTTTTTTTCCGACAAAAAAACGACCATGTATAGTAAGGCTTTTTTTTTCGACTTAAAAACGACCATGTATAGTAAGGCTTTTTTTTCCGACTAAAAAACGACCATGTATAGTAAGGCTTTTTTTTCCGACAAAAAAACGACCATGTATAGTAAGGCTTTTTTTTCCGACAAAAAAACGACCATGTATAGTAAGGCTTTTTTTTTCGACATAAAAACGACCATGTATAGTAAGGCTTTTTTTTCCGACAAAAAAACGACCATGTATAGTAAGGCTTTTTTTTCCGACAAAAAAACGACCATGTATAGTAAGGCTTTTTTTTCCGACAAAAAAACTACCATGTATAGTAAGGCTTTTTTTTCCGACAAAAAAACGACCATGTATAGTAAGGCTTTTTTTTCCGACAAAAAAACGACCATGTATAGTAAGGCTTTTTTTTTCCGACAAAAAAACGACCATGTATAGTAAGGCTTTTTTTTCCGACAAAAAAACGACCATGTATAGTAAGGCTTTTTTTTTCGACTTAAAAACGACCATGTATAGTAAGGCTTTTTTTTCCGACAAAAAAACGACCATGTATAGTAAGGCTTTTTTTTCAGACAAAAAAACGACCATGTATAGTAAGGCTTTTTTTTCCGACAAAAAAACGACCATGTATAGTAATGCTTTTTTTTTCGACATAAAAACGACCATGTATAGTAAGGCTTTTTTTTCCGACAAAAAAACGACCATGTATAGTAAGGCTTTTTTTTCCGACAAAAAAACGACCATGTATAGTAAGGCTTTTTTTTTCGACATAAAAACGACCATGTATAGTAAGGCTTTTTTTTCCGACAAAAAAACGACCATGTATAGTAAGGCTTTTTTTTCCGACAAAAAAACGACCATGTATATTAAGGCTTTTTTTTTCCGACAAAAAAAGCGACCATGTATAGTAATGCTTTTTTTTTCGACTTAAAAACGACCATGTATAGTAAGGCTTTTTTTTCCGACAAAAAAACGACCATGTATAGTAAGGCTTTTTTTCCCGACAAAAAAACGACCATGTATAGTAAGGCTTTTTTTTTCGACATAAAAACGACCATGTATAGTAAGGCTTTTTTTTCCGACAAAAAAACGACCATGTATAGTAAGGCTTTTTTTTCCGACAAAAAAACGACCATGTATAGTAAGGCTTTTTTTTCCGACAAAAAAACGACCATGTATAGTAAGGCTTTTTTTTCCGACAAAAAAAGCGACCATGTATAGTAAGGCTTTTTTTTTCGACATAAAAACCACCATGTATAGTAATGCTTTTTTTTTCGACTTAAAAACGACCATGTATAGTAAGGCTTTTTTTTCCGACAAAAAAACAACCATGTATAGTAAGGCTTTTTTTCCCGACAAAAAAACGACCATGTATAGTAAGGCTTTTTTTTTCGACATAAAAACGACCATGTATAGTAAGGCTTTTTTTTCCGACAAAAAAACGACCATGTATAGTAAGGCTTTTTTTTCCGACAAAAAAACGACCATGTATAGTAAGGCTTTTTTTTCCGACAAAAAAACGACCATGTATAGTAAGGCTTTTTTTTTCGACATAAAAACGACCATGTATAGTAAGGCTTTTTTTTCCGACAAAAAAACGACCATGTATAGTAAGGCTTTTTTTTCCGACAAAAAAACGACCATGTATAGTAAGGCTTTTTTTTCCGACAAAAAAACGACCATGTATAGTAAGGCTTTTTTTTTCGACTTAAAAACGACCATGTATAGTAAGGCTTTTTTTTCCGACAAAAAAACGACCATGTATAGTAAGGCTTTTTTTTCCGACAAAAAAACGACCATGTATAGTAAGGCTTTTTTTTCGACTTAAAAACGACCATGTATAGTAAGGCTTTTTTTTCCGACAAAAAAACGACCATGTATAGTAAGGCTTTTTTTTCCGACAAAAAAACGACCATGTATAGTAAGGCTTTTTTTTCCGACAAAAAAACGACCATGTATAGTAAGGCTTTTTTTCCCGACAAAAAAACGACCATGTATAGTAAGGCTTTTTTTTCCGACAAAAAAACGACCATGTATAGTAAGGCTTTTTTTTCCGACAAAAAAACGACCATGTATAGTAATGCTTTTTTTTCCGACAAAAAAACGACCATGTATAGTAAGGCTTTTTTTTCCGACAAAAAAACGACCATGTATAGTAAGGCTTTTTTTTTCGACATAAAAACGACCATGTATAGTAAGGCTTTTTTTTCCGACAAAAAAACGACCATGTATAGTAAGGCTTTTTTTTCCGACAAAAAAACGACCATGTATATTAAGGCTTTTTTTTTCCGACAAAAAAAGCGACCATGTATAGTAATGCTTTTTTTTTCGACTTAAAAACGACCATGTATAGTAAGGCTTTTTTTTCCGACAAAAAAACGACCATGTATAGTAAGGCTTTTTTTCCCGACAAAAAAACGACCATGTATAGTAAGGCTTTTTTTTTCGACATAAAAACGACCATGTATAGTAAGGCTTTTTTTTCCGACAAAAAAACGACCATGTATAGTAAGGCTTTTTTTTCCGACAAAAAAACGACCATGTATAGTAAGGCTTTTTTTTCCGACAAAAAAACGACCATGTATAGTAAGGCTTTTTTTTCCGACAAAAAAAGCGACCATGTATAGTAAGGCTTTTTTTTTCGACATAAAAACCACCATGTATAGTAATGCTTTTTTTTTCGACTTAAAAACGACCATGTATAGTAAGGCTTTTTTTTCCGACAAAAAAACAACCATGTATAGTAAGGCTTTTTTTCCCGACAAAAAAACGACCATGTATAGTAAGGCTTTTTTTTTCGACATAAAAACGACCATGTATAGTAAGGCTTTTTTTTCCGACAAAAAAACGACCATGTATAGTAAGGCTTTTTTTTCCGACAAAAAAACGACCATGTATAGTAAGGCTTTTTTTTCCGACAAAAAAACGACCATGTATAGTAAGGCTTTTTTTTTCGACATAAAAACGACCATGTATAGTAAGGCTTTTTTTTCCGACAAAAAAACGACCATGTATAGTAAGGCTTTTTTTTCCGACAAAAAAACGACCATGTATAGTAAGGCTTTTTTTTCCGACAAAAAAACGACCATGTATAGTAAGGCTTTTTTTTTCGACTTAAAAACGACCATGTATAGTAAGGCTTTTTTTTCCGACAAAAAAACGACCATGTATAGTAAGGCTTTTTTTTCCGACAAAAAAACGACCATGTATAGTAAGGCTTTTTTTTCCGACAAAAAAACGACCATGTATAGTAAGGCTTTTTTTTTCGACATAAAAACGACCATGTATAGGAAGGCTTTTTTTTCCGACAAAAAAACGACCATGTATAGTAAGGCTTTTTTTTTTCGACATAAAAACGACCATGTATAGTAAGGCTTTTTTTTCCGACAAAAAAACGACCATGTATAGTAAGGCTTTTTTTTCCGACAAAAAAACGACCATGTATAGTAAGGCTTTTTTTTCCGACAAAAAAACGACCATGTATAGTAAGGCTTTTTTTTTCGACATAAAAACGACCATGTATAGTAAGGCTTTTTTTTCCGACAAAAAAACGACCATGTATAGTAAGGCTTTTTTTTCCGACAAAAAAACGACCATGTATAGTAAGGCTTTTTTTCCCGACAAAAAAACGACCATGTATAGTAAGGCTTTTTTTTTCGACATAAAAACGACCATGTATAGTAAGGCTTTTTTTTCCGACAAAAAAACGACCATGTATAGTAAGGCTTTTTTTTCCGACAAAAAAACGACCATGTATAGTAAGGCTTTTTTTTCCGACAAAAAAACGACCATGTATAGTAAGGCTTTTTTTTCCGACAAAAAAACGACCATGTATAGTAAGGCTTTTTTTTCCGACAAAAAAACGACCATGTATAGTAAGGCTTTTTTTTTCGACATAAAAACGACCATGTATAGTAAGGCTTTTTTTTCCGACAAAAAAACGACCATGTATAGTAAGGCTTTTTTTTCCGACAAAAAAACGACCATGTATAGTAAGGCTTTTTTTTCCGACAAAAAAACGACCATGTATAGTAAGGCTTTTTTTTTCGACATAAAAACGACCATGTATAGGAAGGCTTTTTTTTCCGACAAAAAAACGACCATGTATAGTAGGGCTTTTTTTTCCGACAAAAAAACGACCATGTATAGTAAGGCTTTTTTTTCCGACAAAAAAACGACCATGTATAGTAAGGCTTTTTTTTCCGACAAAAAAACGACCATGTATATTAAGGCTTTTTTTTTCCGACAAAAAAAGCGACCATGTATAGTAAGGCTTTTATTTTCGACATAAAAACGACCATGTATAGTAAGGCTTTTTTTTCCGACAAAAAAACGACCATGTATAGTAAGGCTTTTTTTTCCGACAAAAAAACGACCATGTATAGTAAGGCTTTTTTTTCCGACAAAAAAACGACCATGTATAGTAAGGCTTTTTTTTCCAACAAAAAAACGACCATGTATAGTAAGGCTTTTTTTTCCGACAAAAAAACGACCATGTATAGTAAGGCTTTTTTTTTCGACATAAAAACGACCATGTATAGTAAGGCTTTTTTTTCCGACAAAAAAACGACCATGTATAGTAAGGCTTTTTTTTCCGACAAAAAAACGACCATGTATAGTAAGGCTTTTTTTTCCGACAAAAAAACGACCATGTATAGTAAGGCTTTTTTTTCCGACAAAAAAACGACCATGTATAGTAAGGCTTTTTTTTCCGACAAAAAAACGACCATGTATAGTAAGGCTTTTTTTTTCGACATAAAAACGACCATGTATAGTAAGGCTTTTTTTTCCGACAAAAAAACGACCATGTATAGTAAGGCTTTTTTTTCCGACAAAAAAACGACCATGTATAGTAAGGCTTTTTTTTCCGACAAAAAAACGACCATGTATAGTAAGGCTTTTTTTTTCGACATAAAAACGACCATGTATAGTAAGGCTTTTTTTTCCGACAAAAAAACGACCATGTATAGTAAGGCTTTTTTTTCCGACAAAAAAACGACCATGTATAGTAAGGCTTTTTTTTCCGACAAAAAAACGACCATGTATAGTAAGGCTTTTTTTTTCGACTTAAAAACGACCATGTATAGTAAGGCTTTTTTTTCCGACAAAAAAACGACCATGTATAGTAAGGCTTTTTTTTCCGACAAAAAAACGACCATGTATAGTAAGGCTTTTTTTTCCGACAAAAAAACGACCATGTATAGTAAGGCTTTTTTTTTCGACATAAAAACGACCATGTATAGTAAGGCTTTTTTTTCCGACAAAAAAACGACCATGTATAGTAAGGCTTTTTTTTCCGACAAAAAAACGACCATGTATAGTAAGGCTTTTTTTTTTCGACATAAAAACGACCATGTATAGTAAGGCTTTTTTTTCCGACAAAAAAACGACCATGTATATTAAGGCTTTTTTTTTCCGACAAAAAAAGCGACCATGTATAGTAAGGCTTTTTTTTTCGACATAAAAACGACCATGTATAGTAAGGCTTTTTTTTTCGACTTAAAAACGACCATGTATAGTAAGGCTTTTTTTTCCGACAAAAAAACGACCATGTATAGTAAGGCTTTTTTTCCCGACAAAAAAACGACCATGTATAGTAAGGCTTTTTTTTTCGACATAAAAACGACCATGTATAGTAAGGCTTTTTTTTTCGACAAAAAAACGACCATGTATAGTAAGGCTTTTTTTTTCCGACAAAAAAACGACCATGTATAGTAAGGCTTTTTTTTCCGACAAAAAAACGACCATGTATAGTAAGGCTTTTTTTTCCGACAAAAAAACGACCATGTATAGTAAGGCTTTTTTTTTCGACATAAAAACGACCATGTATAGTAAGGCTTTTTTTTCCGACAAAAAAACGACCATGTATAGTAAGGCTTTTTTTTCCGACAAAAAAACGACCATGTATATTAAGGCTTTTTTTTTCCGACAAAAAAAGCGACCATGTATAGTAAGGCTTTTTTTTTCGACATAAAAACGACCATGTATAGTAAGGCTTTTTTTTTCGACTTAAAAACGACCATGTATAGTAAGGCTTTTTTTTCCGACAAAAAAACGACCATGTATAGTAAGGCTTTTTTTCCCGACAAAAAAACGACCATGTATAGTAAGGCTTTTTTTTTCGACATAAAAACGACCATGTATAGTAAGGCTTTTTTTTCCGACAAAAAAACGACCATGTATAGTAAGGCTTTTTTTTTCCGACAAAAAAACGACCATGAAAAGTAAGGCTTTTTTTTCCGACAAAAAAACGACCATGTATAGTAAGGCTTTTTTTTCCGACAAAAAAACGACCATGTATAGTAAGGCTTTTTTTTCCGACAAAAAAACGACCATGTATAGTAAGGCTTTTTTTTTCGACATAAAAACGACCATGTATAGTAAGGCTTTTTTTTCCGACAAAAAAACGACCATGTATAGTAAGGCTTTTTTTTCCGACAAAAAAACGACCATGTATAGTAAGGCTTTTTTTTCTGACAAAAAAACGACCATGTATAGTAAGGCTTTTTTCTTTTTTTTTTCTTTTTTTTTTTTTCTTTTTTTTTTAAAATTCCTAGTCATACTTACTAAACTCATTGCTCTTCTTTCCAGTAAACTGACTAACAGCCCCGTGGTCTAGTGGTAGAGTGACAACACTCTGACGCTAAGGTTGTGGGTTCGATCCCAGGCTGAGTCAAACCAAACGACCATGTATAGTAAGGCTTTTTTTTCCGACATAAAAACGACCATGTATCGTAAGGCTTTTTTTTCCGACAAAAAAACGACCATGTATAGTAAGGCTTTTTTTTTCGACTTAAAAACGACCATGTATAGTAAGGCTTTTTTTTCCGACAAAAAAACGACCATGTATAGTAAGGCTTTTTTTTCCGACAAAAAAACGACCATGTATAGTAAGGCTTTTTTTTTCCGACAAAAAAACGACCATGTATAGTAAGGCTTTTTTTTTCGACATAAAAACGACCATGTATAGTAAGGCTTTTTTTTCAGACAAAAAAACGACCATGTATAGTAAGGCTTTTTTTTTCGACATAAAAACGACCATGTATAGTAAGGCTTTTTTTTCCGACAAAAAAACGACCATGTATAGTAAGGCTTTTTTTTCCGACAAAAAAACGACCATGTATAGTAAGGCTTTTTTTTCCGACAAAAAAACTACCATGTATAGTAAGGCTTTTTTTTCCGACAAAAAAACGACCATGTATAGTAAGGCTTTTTTTTCCGACAAAAAAACGACCATGTATAGTAAGGCTTTTTTTTTCGACTTAAAAACGACCATGTATAGTAAGGCTTTTTTTTCCGACAAAAAAACGACCATGTATAGTAAGGCTTTTTTTTCCGACAAAAAAACGACCATGTATAGTAAGGCTTTTTTTTTCCGACAAAAAAACGACCATGTATAGTAAGGCTTTTTTTTTCGACATAAAAACGACCATGTATAGTAAGGCTTTTTTTTCAGACAAAAAAACGACCATGTATAGTAAGGCTTTTTTTTTCGACATAAAAACGACCATGTATAGTAAGGCTTTTTTTTCCGACAAAAAAACGACCATGTATAGTAAGGCTTTTTTTTCCGACAAAAAAACGACCATGTATAGTAAGGCTTTTTTTTCCGACAAAAAAACTACCATGTATAGTAAGGCTTTTTTTTCCGACAAAAAAACGACCATGTATAGTAAGGCTTTTTTTTCCGACAAAAAAACGACCATGTATAGTAAGGCTTTTTTTTTACGACAAAAAAAACGACCATGTATAGTAAGGCTTTTTTTTCCGACAAAAAAACGACCATGTATAGTAAGGCTTTTTTTTTCGACTTAAAAACGACCATGTATAGTAAGGCTTTTTTTTCCGACAAAAAAACGACCATGTATAGTAAGGCTTTTTTTTCCGACAAAAAAACGACCATGTATAGTAAGGCTTTTTTTTCCGACAAAAAAACGACCATGTATAGTAAGGCTTTTTTTTCCGACAAAAAAACGACCATGTATAGTAAGGCTTTTTTTTCCGACAAAAAAACGACCATGTATAGTAAGGCTTTTTTTCCGACAAAAAAACGACCATGTATAGTAAGGCTTTTTTTTCCGACAAAAAAACGACCATGTATAGTAAGGCTTTTTTTTCCGACAAAAAAACGACCATGTATAGTAAGGCTTTTTTTTCGACATAAAAACGACCATGTATAGTAAGGCTTTTTTTTCCGACAAAAAAACGACCATGTATAGTAAGGCTTTTTTTTCCGACAAAAAAACGACCATGTATAGTAAGGCTTTTTTTTCCGACAAAAAAACGACCATGTATAGTAAGGCTTTTTTTTTCGACATAAAAACGACCATGTATAGTAAGGCTTTTTTTTCCGACAAAAAAACGACCATGTATAGTAAGGCTTTTTTTTCCGACAAAAAAACGACCATGTATAGTAAGGCTTTTTTTTCAGACAAAAAAACGACCATGTATAGTAAGGCTTTTTTTTTCGACTTAAAAACGACCATGTATAGTAAGGCTTTTTTTTCCGACAAAAAAACGACCATGTATAGTAAGGCTTTTTTTTTCGACAAAAAAACGACCATGTATAGTAAGGCTTTTTTTTCCGACAAAAAAACGACCATGTATAGTAAGGCTTTTTTTTCCGACAAAAAAACGACCATGTATAGTAAGGCTTTTTTTTTCGACATAAAAACGACCATGTATAGTAAGGCTTTTTTTTCCGACAAAAAAACGACCATGTATAGTAAGGCTTTTTTTTCCGACAAAAAAACGACCATGTATATTAAGGCTTTTTTTTTCCGACAAAAAAAGCGACCATGTATAGTAAGGCTTTTTTTTTCGACATAAAAACGACCATGTATAGTAAGGCTTTTTTTTTCGACTTAAAAACGACCATGTATAGTAAGGCTTTTTTTTCCGACAAAAAAACGACCATGTATAGTAAGGCTTTTTTTCCCGACAAAAAAACGACCATGTATAGTAAGGCTTTTTTTTTCGACATAAAAACGACCATGTATAGTAAGGCTTTTTTTTCCGACAAAAAAACGACCATGTATAGTAAGGCTTTTTTTTCCGACAAAAAAACGACCATGTATAGTAAGGCTTTTTTTTCCGACAAAAAAACGACCATGTGTAGTAAGGCTTTTTTTTCCGACAAAAAAACGACCATGTATAGTAAGGCTTTTTTTTCCGACAAAAAAACGACCATGTATAGTAAGGCTTTTTTTTTTCGACATAAAAACGACCATGTATAGTAAGGCTTTTTTTTCCGACAAAAAAACGACCATATATAGTAAGGCTTTTTTTTTCCGACAAAAAAACGACCATGTATAGTAAGGCTTTTTTTTTCGACATAAAAACGACCATGTATAGTAAGGCTTTTTTTTCCGACAAAAAAACGACCATGTATAGTAAGGCTTTTTTTTCCGACAAAAAAACGACCATGTATAGTAAGGGTTTTTTTTTCGACATAAAAACGACCATGTATAGTAAGGCTTTTTTTTCCGACAAAAAAACGACCATGTATAGTAAGGCTTTTTTTTCCGACAAAAAAACGACCATGTATAGTAAGGCTTTTTTTTCCGACAAAAAAACTACCATGTATAGTAAGGCTTTTTTTTCCGACAAAAAAACGACCATGTATAGTAAGGCTTTTTTTTCCGACAAAAAAACGACCATGTATAGTAAGGCTTTTTTTTCCGACAAAAAAACGACCATGTATAGTAAGGCTTTTTTTTTCGACATAAAAACGACCATGTATAGTAAGGCTTTTTTTTCCGACAAAAAAACGACCATGTATAGTAAGGCTTTTTTTTCCGACAAAAAAACGACCATGTATAGTAAGGCTTTTTTTTCCGACAAAAAAACGACCATGTATAGTAAGGCTTTTTTTTTCGACATAAAAACGACCATGTATAGTAAGGCTTTTTTTTTCGACAAAAAAACGACCATGTATAGTAAGGCTTTTTTTTCCGACAAAAAAACGACCATGTATAGTAAGGCTTTTTTTTCCGACAAAAAAACGACCATGTATAGTAAGGCTTTTTTTTTCGACTTAAAAACGACCATGTATAGTAAGGCTTTTTTTTCCGACAAAAAAACGACCATGTATAGTAAGGCTTTTTTTTCCGACAAAAAAACGACCATGTATAGTAAGGCTTTTTTTTCCGACAAAAAAACGACCATGTATAGTAAGGCTTTTTTTTTCGACATAAAAACGACCATGTATAGTAAGGCTTTTTTTTCCGACAAAAAAACGACCATGTATAGTAAGGCTTTTTTTTCCGACAAAAAAACGACCATGTATAGTAAGGCTTTTTTTTCGACATAAAAACGACCATGTATAGTAAGGCTTTTTTTCCGACAAAAAAACGACCATGTATAGTAAGGCTTTTTTTTCCGACAAAAAAACGACCATGTATATTAAGGCTTTTTTTTTCTGACAAAAAAAGCGACCATGTATAGTAAGGCTTTTTTTTTCGACATAAAAACGACCATGTATAGTAAGGCTTTTTTTTTCGACTTAAAAACGACCATGTATAGTAAGGCTTTTTTTTCCGACAAAAAAACGACCATGTATAGTAAGGCTTTTTTTCCCGACAAAAAAACGACCATGTATAGTAAGGCTTTTTTTTTCGACATAAAAACGACCATGTATAGTAAGGCTTTTTTTTCCGACAAAAAAACGACCATGTATAGTAAGGCTTTTTTTTCCGACAAAAAAACGACCATGTATAGTAAGGCTTTTTTTTCCGACAAAAAAACGACCATGTATAGTAAGGCTTTTTTTTCCGACAAAAAAACGACCATGTATAGTAAGGCTTTTTTTCCCGACAAAAAAATGACCATGTATAGTAAGGCTTTTTTTTTCGACATAAAAACGACCATGTATAGTAAGGCTTTTTTTTCCGACAAAAAAACGACCATGTATAGTAAGGCTTTTTTTTCCGACAAAAAAAAGGCCATGTATAGTAAGGCTTTTTTTTCCGACAAAAAAACGACCATGTATAGTAAGGCTTTTTTTTCCGACAAAAAACGACCATGTATAGTAAGGCTTTTTTTTCCGACAAAAAAACGACCATGTATAGTAAGGCTTTTTTTTTCGACATAAAAACGACCATGTATAGTAAGGCTTTTTTTTTCGACTTAAAAACGACCATGTATAGTAAGGCTTTTTTTTCCGACAAAAAAACGACCATGTATAGTAAGGCTTTTTTTCCCGACAAAAAAACGACCATGTATAGTAAGGCTTTTTTTTTCGACATAAAAACGACCATGTATAGTAAGGCTTTTTTTTCCGACAAAAAAACGACCATGTATAGTAAGGCTTTTTTTTCCGACAAAAAAACGACCATGTATAGTAAGGCTTTTTTTTCCGACAAAAAAACGACCATGTATAGTAAGGCTTTTTTTTCCGACAAAAAAACGACCATGTATAGTAAGGCTTTTTTTTTCGACATAAAAACGACCATGTATAGTAAGGCTTTTTTTTCCGACAAAAAAACGACCATGTATAGTAAGGCTTTTTTTTTCCGACAAAAAAACGACCATGTATAGTAAGGCTTTTTTTTTCGACATAAAAACGACCATGTATAGTAAGGCTTTTTTTTCCGACAAAAAAACGACCATGTATAGTAAGGCTTTTTTTTCCGACAAAAAAACGACCATGTATAGTAAGGCTTTTTTTTCCGACAAAAAAACGACCATGTATAGTAAGGCTTTTTTTTCCGACAAAAAAACGACCATGTATAGTAAGGCTTTTTTTTCCGACAAAAAAACGACCATGTATAGTAAGGCTTTTTTTTTCGACATAAAAACGACCATGTATAGTAAGGCTTTTTTTTCCGACAAAAAAACGACCATGTATAGTAAGGCTTTTTTTTTCCGACAAAAAAACTACCATGTATAGTAAGGCTTTTTTTTCCGACAAAAAAACTACCATGTATAGTAAGGCTTTTTTTTCCGACAAAAAAACGACCATGTATAGTAAGGCTTTTTTTTCCGACAAAAAAACGACCATGTATAGTAAGGCTTTTTTTTTCGACATAAAAACGACCATGTATAGTAAGGCTTTTTTTTCCGACAAAAAAACGACCATGTATAGTAAGGCTTTTTTTTCCGACAAAAAAACGACCATGTATAGTAAGGCTTTTTTTTCCGACAAAAAAACGACCATGTATAGTAAGGCTTTTTTTTTCGACATAAAAACGACCATGTATAGTAAGGCTTTTTTTTTCGACAAAAAAACGACCATGTATAGTAAGGCTTTTTTTTCCGACAAAAAAACGACCATGTATAGTAAGGCTTTTTTTTCCGACAAAAAAACGACCATGTATAGTAAGGCTTTTTTTTTTCGACTTAAAAACGACCATGTATAGTAAGGCTTTTTTTTCCGACAAAAAAACGACCATGTATAGTAAGGCTTTTTTTTCCGACAAAAAAACGACCATGTATAGTAAGGCTTTTTTTTCCGACAAAAAAACGACCATGTATAGTAAGGCTTTTTTTTTCGACATAAAAACGACCATGTATAGTAAGGCTTTTTTTTCCGACAAAAAAACGACCATGTATAGTAAGGCTTTTTTTTCCGACAAAAAAACGACCATGTATAGTAAGGCTTTTTTTTCGACATAAAAACGACCATGTATAGTAAGGCTTTTTTTCCGACAAAAAAACGACCATGTATAGTAAGGCTTTTTTTTCCGACAAAAAAACGACCATGTATATTAAGGCTTTTTTTTTCTGACAAAAAAAGCGACCATGTATAGTAAGGCTTTTTTTTTCGACATAAAAACGACCATGTATAGTAAGGCTTTTTTTTTCGACTTAAAAACGACCATGTATAGTAAGGCTTTTTTTTCCGACAAAAAAACGACCATGTATAGTAAGGCTTTTTTTCCCGACAAAAAAACGACCATGTATAGTAAGGCTTTTTTTTTCGACATAAAAACGACCATGTATAGTAAGGCTTTTTTTTCCGACAAAAAAAAGGCCATGTATAGTAAGGCTTTTTTTTCCGACAAAAAAACGACCATGTATAGTAAAGCTTTTTTTTCCGACAAAAAACGACCATGTATAGTAAGGCTTTTTTTTCCGACAAAAAAACGACCATGTATAGTAAGGCTTTTTTTTTCGACATAAAAACGACCATGTATAGTAAGGCTTTTTTTTTCGACTTAAAAACGACCATGTATAGTAAGGCTTTTTTTTCCGACAAAAAAACGACCATGTATAGTAAGGCTTTTTTTCCCGACAAAAAAACGACCATGTATAGTAAGGCTTTTTTTTTCGACATAAAAACGACCATGTATAGTAAGGCTTTTTTTTCCGACAAAAAAACGACCATGTATAGTAAGGCTTTTTTTTCCGACAAAAAAACGACCATGTATAGTAAGGCTTTTTTTTCCGACAAAAAAACGACCATGTATAGTAAGGCTTTTTTTTCCGACAAAAAAACGACCATGTATAGTAAGGCTTTTTTTTTCGACATAAAAACGACCATGTATAGTAAGGCTTTTTTTTCCGACAAAAAAACGACCATGTATAGTAAGGCTTTTTTTTTCCGACAAAAAAACGACCATGTATAGTAAGGCTTTTTTTTTCGACATAAAAACGACCATGTATAGTAAGGCTTTTTTTTCCGACAAAAAAACGACCATGTATAGTAAGGCTTTTTTTTTCCGACAAAAAAACGACCATGTATAGTAAGGCTTTTTTTTCCGACAAAAAAACGACCATGTATAGTAAGGCTTTTTTTTTTCGACAAAAAAACGACCATGTATAGTAAGGCTTTTTTTTCCGACAAAAAAACGACCATGTATAGTAAGGCTTTTTTTTTCGACATAAAAACGACCATGTATAGTAAGGCTTTTTTTTCGACAAAAAACGACCATGTATAGTAAGGCTTTTTTTTTCCGACAAAAAAACGACCATGTATAGTAAGGCTTTTTTTTCGACATAAAAACGACCATGTATAGTAAGGCTTTTTTTTCGACAAAAAAACGACCATGTATAGTAAGCTTTTTTTTTCCGACAAAAAAACGACCATGTATAGTAAGGCTTTTTTTTTCCGACAAAAAAACTACCATGTATAGTAAGGCTTTTTTTTCCGACAAAAAAACGACCATGTATAGTAAGGCTTTTTTTTCCGACAAAAAAACGACCATGTATAGTAAGGCTTTTTTTTTCCGACAAAAAAACGACCATGTATAGTAAGGCTTTTTTTTTCGACATAAAAACGACCATGTATAGTAAGGCTTTTTTTTCCGACAAAAAACGACCATGTATAGTAAGGCTTTTTTTTCCGACAAAAAAACTACCATGTATAGTAAGGCTTTTTTTTCCGACAAAAAAACGACCATGTATATTAAGGCTTTTTTTTCGACAAAAAAAGCGACCATGTATAGTAAGGCTTTTTTTTTCGACATAAAAACGACCATGTATAGTAAGGCTTTTTTTTTCGACTTAAAAACGACCATGTATAGTAAGGCTTTTTTTTCCGACAAAAAAACGACCATGTATAGTAAGGCTTTTTTTTCGACATAAAAACGACCATGTATAGTAAGGCTTTTTTTTCCGACAAAAAAACGACCATGTATAGTAAGGCTTTTTTTTCCGACAAAAAAACTACCATGTATAGTAAGGCTTTTTTTTTCCGACAAAAAACTACCATGTATAGTAAGGCTTTTTTTTCCGACAAAAAAACGACCATGTATAGTAAGGCTTTTTTTTCCGACAAAAAAAACGACCATGTATAGTAAGGCTTTTTTTTTTCGACATAAAAACGACCATGTATAGTAAGGCTTTTTTTTTCCGACAAAAAAACGACCATGTATAGTAAGGCTTTTTTTTCCGACAAAAAAACGACCATGTATAGTAAGGCTTTTTTTCTCGACAAAAAAACGACCATGTATAGTAAGGCTTTTTTTTCGACATAAAAACGACCATGTATAGTAAGGCTTTTTTTTTCGACAAAAAACGACCATGTATAGTAAGGCTTTTTTTTCCGACAAAAAAACGACCATGTATAGTAAGGCTTTTTTTTCCGACAAAAAAACGACCATGTATAGTAAGGCTTTTTTTTGACTTAAAAACGACCATGTATAGTAAGGCTTTTTTTTCCGACAAAAAAACGACCATGTATAGTAAGGCTTTTTTTTCCGACAAAAAAACGACCATGTATAGTAAGGCTTTTTTTTCCGACAAAAAAACGACCATGTATAGTAAGGCTTTTTTTTTCGACATAAAAACGACCATGTATAGTAAGGCTTTTTTTTCCGACAAAAAAACGACCATGTATAGTAAGGCTTTTTTTTTCCGACAAAAAAACGACCATGTATAGTAAGGCTTTTTTTTCGACATAAAAACGACCATGTATAGTAAGGCTTTTTTTCCGACAAAAAAACGACCATGTATAGTAAGGCTTTTTTTTCCGACAAAAAAACGACCATGTATATTAAGGCTTTTTTTTTCTGACAAAAAAAGCGACCATGTATAGTAAGGCTTTTTTTTTCGACATAAAAACGACCATGTATAGTAAGGCTTTTTTTTTCGACTTAAAAACGACCATGTATAGTAAGGCTTTTTTTTCCGACAAAAAAACGACCATGTATAGTAAGGCTTTTTTTCCCGACAAAAAAACGACCATGTATAGTAAGGCTTTTTTTTTCGACATAAAAACGACCATGTATAGTAAGGCTTTTTTTTCCGACAAAAAAAAGGCCATGTATAGTAAGGCTTTTTTTCCGACAAAAAAACGACCATGTATAGTAAGGCTTTTTTTTCCGACAAAAAAACGACCATGTATAGTAAGGCTTTTTTTTCCGACAAAAAAAACGACCATGTATAGTAAGGCTTTTTTTTCCGACAAAAAAACGACCATGTATAGTAAGGCTTTTTTTTTCGACATAAAAACGACCATGTATAGTAAGGCTTTTTTTTCCGACAAAAAAACGACCATGTATAGTAAGGCTTTTTTTTTCCGACAAAAAAACGACCATGTATAGTAAGGCTTTTTTTTTCGACATAAAAAACGACCATGTATAGTAAGGCTTTTTTTTCCGACAAAAAAACGACCATGTATAGTAAGGCTTTTTTTTCCGACAAAAAAACGACCATGTATAGTAAGGCTTTTTTTTCCGACAAAAAAACGACCATGTATAGTAAGGCTTTTTTTTTCGACAAAAAAACGACCATGTATAGTAAGGCTTTTTTTTCCGACAAAAAAACGACCATGTATAGTAAGGCTTTTTTTTTCGACATAAAAACGACCATGTATAGTAAGGCTTTTTTTTCCGACAAAAAAACGACCATGTATAGTAAGGCTTTTTTTTCCGACAAAAAAACGACCATGTATAGTAAGGCTTTTTTTTTCGACATAAAAACGACCATGTATAGTAAGGCTTTTTTTTCCGACAAAAAAACGACCATGTATAGTAAGGCTTTTTTTTCCGACAAAAAAACGACCATGTATAGTAAGGCTTTTTTTTCCGACAAAAAAACTACCATGTATAGTAAGGCTTTTTTTTCCGACAAAAAAACGACCATGTATAGTAAGGCTTTTTTTTCCGACAAAAAAACGACCATGTATAGTAAGGCTTTTTTTTCCGACAAAAAAACGACCATGTATAGTAAGGCTTTTTTTTTCGACATAAAAACGACCATGTATAGTAAGGCTTTTTTTTCCGACAAAAAAACGACCATGTATAGTAAGGCTTTTTTTTCCGACAAAAAAACGACCATGTATAGTAAGGCTTTTTTTTCCGACAAAAAAACGACCATGTATAGTAAGGCTTTTTTTTTCCGACAAAAAAACGACCATGTATAGTAAGGCTTTTTTTTCCGACAAAAAAAACGACCATGTATAGTAAGGCTTTTTTTTCCGACAAAAAAACGACCATGTATAGTAAGGCTTTTTTTTTCGACATAAAAACGACCATGTATAGTAAGGCTTTTTTTTCCGACAAAAAAACGACCATGTATAGTAAGGCTTTTTTTTCCGACAAAAAAACGACCATGTATAGTAAGGCTTTTTTTTCCGACAAAAAAACGACCATGTATAGTAAGGCTTTTTTTTTCGACATAAAAACGACCATGTATAGTAAGGCTTTTTTTTCCGACAAAAAAACGACCATGTATAGTAAGGCTTTTTTTTCCGACAAAAAAACGACCATGTATAGTAAGGCTTTTTTTTCCGACAAAAAAACGACCATGTATAGTAAGGCTTTTTTTTCCGACAAAAAAACGACCATGTATAGTAAGGCTTTTTTTTTCGACTTAAAAACTACCATGTATAGTAAGGCTTTTTTTTCCGACAAAAAAACGACCATGTATAGTAAGGCTTTTTTTTCCGACAAAAAAACGACCATGTATAGTAAGGCTTTTTTTTCCGACAAAAAAACGACCATGTATAGTAAGGCTTTTTTTTTCGACATAAAAACGACCATGTATAGTAAGGCTTTTTTTTCCGACAAAAAAACGACCATGTATAGTAAGGCTTTTTTTTCCGACAAAAAAACGACCATGTATAGTAAGGCTTTTTTTTTCGACATAAAAACGACCATGTATAGTAAGGCTTTTTTTTCCGACAAAAAAACGACCATGTATAGTAAGGCTTTTTTTTCCGACAAAAAAACGACCATGTATATTAAGGCTTTTTTTTTCCGACAAAAAAAGCGACCATGTATAGTAAGGCTTTTTTTTTCGACATAAAAACGACCATGTATAGTAAGGCTTTTTTTTTCGACTTAAAAACGACCATGTATAGTAAGGCTTTTTTTTCCGACAAAAAAACGACCATGTATAGTAAGGCTTTTTTTCCCGACAAAAAAACGACCATGTATAGTAAGGCTTTTTTTTTCGACATAAAAACGACCATGTATAGTAAGGCTTTTTTTTTTCGACTTAAAAACGACCATGTATAGTAAGGCTTTTTTTTCCGACAAAAAAACGACCATGTATAGTAAGGCTTTTTTTTCCGACAAAAAAACGACCATGTATAGTAAGGCTTTTTTTTCCGACAAAAAAACGACCATGTATAGTAAGGCTTTTTTTTTCGACATAAAAACGACCATGTATAGTAAGGCTTTTTTTTCCGACAAAAAAACGACCATGTATAGTAAGGCTTTTTTTTCCGACAAAAAAACGACCATGTATAGTAAGGCTTTTTTTTTCGACATAAAAACGACCATGTATAGTAAGGCTTTTTTTTCCGACAAAAAAACGACCATGTATAGTAAGGCTTTTTTTTCCGACAAAAAAACGACCATGTATAGTAAGGCTTTTTTTTCCGACAAAAAAACGACCATGTATAGTAAGGCTTTTTTTTCCGACAAAAAAACGACCATGTATAGTAAGGCTTTTTTTTTCGACATAAAAACGACCATGTATAGTAAGGCTTTTTTTTCCGACAAAAAAACGACCATCTATAGTAAGGCTTTTTTTTTCGACATAAAAACGACCATGTATAGTAAGGCTTTTTTTTCCGACAAAAAAACGACCATGTATAGTAAGGCTTTTTTTTTCCGACAAAAAAACGACCATGTATAGTAAGGCTTTTTTTTCGACATAAAAACGACCATGTATAGTAAGGCTTTTTTTTCCGACAAAAAAACGACCATGTATAGTAAGGCTTTTTTTTCCGACAAAAAAACGACCATGTATAGTAAGGCTTTTTTTTTCGACATAAAAACGACCATGTATAGTAAGGCTTTTTTTTCCGACAAAAAAACGACCATGTATAGTAAGGCTTTTTTTTCCGACAAAAAAACGACCATGTATAGTAAGGCTTTTTTTTCCGACAAAAAAACTACCATGTATAGTAAGGCTTTTTTTTCCGACAAAAAAACGACCATGTATATTAAGGCTTTTTTTTTCCGACAAAAAAAGCGACCATGTATAGTAAGGCTTTTTTTTTCGACATAAAAACGACCATGTATAGTAAGGCTTTTTTTTTCGACTTAAAAACGACCATGTATAGTAAGGCTTTTTTTTCCGACAAAAAAACGACCATGTATAGTAAGGCTTTTTTTTCGACATAAAAACGACCATGTATAGTAAGGCTTTTTTTTCCGACAAAAAAACGACCATGTATAGTAAGGCTTTTTTTTCCGACAAAAAAACTACCATGTATAGTAAGGCTTTTTTTTCCGACATAAAAACGACCATGTATAGTAAGGCTTTTTTTTCCGACAAAAAAACGACCATGTATAGTAAGGCTTTTTTTTTCCGACAAAAAAACGACCATGTATAGTAAGGCTTTTTTTTCGACATAAAAACGACCATGTATAGTAAGGCTTTTTTTTCCGACAAAAAAACGACCATGTATAGTAAGGCTTTTTTTTCCGACAAAAAAACGACCATGTATAGTAAGGCTTTTTTTTTCGACATAAAAACGACCATGTATAGTAAGGCTTTTTTTTCCGACAAAAAAACGACCATGTATAGTAAGGCTTTTTTTTCCGACAAAAAAACGACCATGTATAGTAAGGCTTTTTTTTCCGACAAAAAAACTACCATGTATAGTAAGGCTTTTTTTTCCGACAAAAAAACGACCATGTATAGTAAGGCTTTTTTTTCCGACAAAAAAACGACCATGTATAGTAAGGCTTTTTTTTTTCCGACAAAAAAACGACCATGTATAGTAAGGCTTTTTTTTCCGACAAAAAAACGACCATGTATAGTAAGGCTTTTTTTTTCGACTTAAAAACGACCATGTATAGTAAGGCTTTTTTTTCCGACAAAAAAACGACCATGTATAGTAAGGCTTTTTTTTCCGACAAAAAAACGACCATGTATAGTAAGGCTTTTTTTTCCGACAAAAAAACGACCATGTATAGTAAGGCTTTTTTTTTCGACATAAAAACGACCATGTATAGTAAGGCTTTTTTTTCCGACAAAAAAACGACCATGTATAGTAAGGCTTTTTTTTCCGACAAAAAAACGACCATGTATAGTAAGGCTTTTTTTTTCGACATAAAAACGACCATGTATAGTAAGGCTTTTTTTTCCGACAAAAAAACGACCATGTATAGTAAGGCTTTTTTTTCCGACAAAAAAACGACCATGTATAGTAAGGCTTTTTTTTCCGACAAAAAAACGACCATGTATAGTAAGGCTTTTTTTTCCGACAAAAAAACGACCATGTATATTAAGGCTTTTTTTTTCCGAGAAAAAAAGCGACCATGTATAGTAAGGCTTTTTTTTTCGACATAAAAACGACCATGTATAGTAAGGCTTTTTTTTTCGACTTAAAAACGACCATGTATAGTAAGGCTTTTTTTTCCGACAAAAAAACGACCATGTATAGTAAGGCTTTTTTTCCCGACAAAAAAACGACCATGTATAGTAAGGCTTTTTTTTTCGACATAAAAACGACCATGTATAGTAAGGCTTTTTTTTCCGACAAAAAAACGACCATGTATAGTAAGGCTTTTTTTTCCGACAAAAAAACGACCATGTATAGTAAGGCTTTTTTTTCTGACAAAAAAACGACCATGTATAGTAAGGCTTTTTTTTTTTTTTTTTTTTTTTTTTTTTAAAATTCCTAGTTATACTTACTAAACTCATTGCTCTTCTTTCCAGTAAACTGACTAACAGCCCCGTGGTGTAGTGGTAGAGTGACTACACTCTGACGCTAAGGTTGTGGGTTCGATCCCAGGCTGAGTCAAACCAAACGACCATGTATAGTAAGGCTTTTTTTTCTGACAAAAAAACGACCATGTATAGTAAGGCTTTTTTTTCCGACATAAAAACGACCATGTATCGCAAGGCTTTTTTTTCCGACAAAAAAACGACCATGTATAGTAAGGCTTTTTTTTCCGACAAAAAAACGACCATGTATAGTAAGGCTTTTTTTTCCGACAAAAAAACGACCATGTATAGTAAGGCTTTTTTTTTCGACATAAAAACGACCATGTATAGTAAGGCTTTTTTTTTTTTTTTTTTTTTTTTTTTTTTTTTTTTTTTTTTTAAATTCCTAGTCATACTTACTGAACTCATTGGTCTTCTTTCCAGTAAACTGACTAACAGCCCCGTGGTCTAGTGGTCGAGTGTCTACACTCTGACGCTGAGGTTGTGGGTTCGATCCCAGGCTGAGTCAAACCAAACGACCATGTATAGTAAGGCTTTTTTTTCCGACAAAAAAACGACCATGTATAGTAAGGCTTTTTTTTCCGACAAAAAAACGACCATGTATAGTAAGGCTTTTTTTTTCGACATAAAAACGACCATGTATAGTAAGGCTTTTTTTTCCGACAAAAAAACGACCATGTATAGTAAGGCTTTTTTTTCCGACAAAAAAACGACCATGTATAGTAAGGCTTTTTTTTCCGACATAAAAACGACAATGTATAGTAAGGCTTTTTTTTCCGACAAAAAACGACCATGTATAGTAAGGCTTTTTTTTCCGACAAAAAAACGACCATGTATAGTAAGGCTTTTTTTTTTTGACATAAAAACGACCATGTATAGTAAGGCTTTTTTTTCCGACAAAAAAACGACCATGTATAGTAAGGCTTTTTTTTCCGACAAAAAAACGACCATGTATAGTAAGGCTTTTTTTTCCGACAAAAAAACGACCATGTATAGTAAGGCTTTTTTTTCCGACAAAAAAACGACCATGTATAGTAAGGCTTTTTTTTTCGACATAAAAACGACCATGTATAGTAAGGCTTTTTTTTCCGACAAAAAAACGACCATGTATAGTAAGGCTTTTTTTTCCGACAAAAAAACGACCATGTATAGTAAGGCTTTTTTTTTCGACATAAAAACGACCATGTATAGTAAGGCTTTTTTTTTCGACAAAAAAACGACCATGTATAGTAAGGCTTTTTTTTCCGACAAAAAAACGACCATGTATATTAAGGCTTTTTTTTTCCGACAAAAAAAGCGACCATGTATAGTAAGGCTTTTTTTTCCGACAAAAAAACGACCATGTATAGTAAGGCTTTTTTTTTCGACATAAAAACGACCATGTATAGTAAGGCTTTTTTTTCCGACAAAAAAACGACCATGTATAGTAAGGCTTTTTTTTCCGACAAAAAAACGACCATGTATAGTAAGGCTTTTTTTTTCGACATAAAAACGACCATGTATAGTAAGGCTTTTTTTTCCGACAAAAAAACGACCATGTATAGTAAGGCTTTTTTTTCCGACAAAAAAACGACCATGTATATTAAGGCTTTTTTTTTCCGACAAAAAAAGCGACCATGTATAGTAAGGCTTTTTTTTTCGACATAAAAACGACCATGTATAGTAAGGCTTTTTTTTCGACTTAAAAACGACCATGTATAGTAAGGCTTTTTTTTCCGACAAAAAAACGACCATGTATAGTAAGGCTTTTTTTCCCGACAAAAAAACGACCATGTATAGTAAGGCTTTTTTTTTCGACATAAAAACGACCATGTATAGTAAGGCTTTTTTTTTTCGACTTAAAAACGACCATGTATAGTAAGGCTTTTTTTTCCGACAAAAAAACGACCATGTATAGTAAGGCTTTTTTTTCCGACAAAAAAACGACCATGTATAGTAAGGCTTTTTTTTCCGACAAAAAAACGACCATGTATAGTAAGGCTTTTTTTTTCGACATAAAAACGACCATGTATAGTAAGGCTTTTTTTTCCGACAAAAAAACGACCATGTATAGTAAGGCTTTTTTTTCCGACAAAAAAACGACCATGTATAGTAAGGCTTTTTTTTTCGACATAAAAACGACCATGTATAGTAAGGCTTTTTTTTCCGACAAAAAAACGACCATGTATAGTAAGGCTTTTTTTTCCGACAAAAAAACGACCATGTATAGTAAGGCTTTTTTTTCCGACAAAAAAACGACCATGTATAGTAAGGCTTTTTTTTCGACATAAAAACGACCATGTATAGTAAGGCTTTTTTTTCCGACAAAAAAACGACCATGTATAGTAAGGCTTTTTTTTTCGACATAAAAACGACCATGTATAGTAAGGCTTTTTTTTCCGACAAAAAAACGACCATCTATAGTAAGGCTTTTTTTTTCGACATAAAAACGACCATGTATAGTAAGGCTTTTTTTTCCGACAAAAAAACGACCATGTATAGTAAGGCTTTTTTTTTCCGACAAAAAAACGACCATGTATAGTAAGGCTTTTTTTTCGACATAAAAACGACCATGTATAGTAAGGCTTTTTTTTCCGACAAAAAAACGACCATGTATAGTAAGGCTTTTTTTTCCGACAAAAAAACGACCATGTATAGTAAGGCTTTTTTTTTCGACATAAAAACGACCATGTATAGTAAGGCTTTTTTTTCCGACAAAAAAACGACCATGTATAGTAAGGCTTTTTTTTCCGACAAAAAAACGACCATGTATAGTAAGGCTTTTTTTTCCGACAAAAAAACTACCATGTATAGTAAGGCTTTTTTTTCCGACAAAAAAACGACCATGTATATTAAGGCTTTTTTTTTCCGACAAAAAAAGCGACCATGTATAGTAAGGCTTTTTTTTTCGACATAAAAACGACCATGTATAGTAAGGCTTTTTTTTTCGACTTAAAAACGACCATGTATAGTAAGGCTTTTTTTTCCGACAAAAAAACGACCATGTATAGTAAGGCTTTTTTTTCGACATAAAAACGACCATGTATAGTAAGGCTTTTTTTTCCGACAAAAAAACGACCATGTATAGTAAGGCTTTTTTTTCCGACAAAAAAACTACCATGTATAGTAAGGCTTTTTTTTCCGACATAAAAACGACCATGTATAGTAAGGCTTTTTTTTCCGACAAAAAAACGACCATGTATAGTAAGGCTTTTTTTTTCCGACAAAAAAACGACCATGTATAGTAAGGCTTTTTTTTCGACATAAAAACGACCATGTATAGTAAGGCTTTTTTTTCCGACAAAAAAACGACCATGTATAGTAAGGCTTTTTTTTCCGACAAAAAAACGACCATGTATAGTAAGGCTTTTTTTTTCGACATAAAAACGACCATGTATAGTAAGGCTTTTTTTTCCGACAAAAAAACGACCATGTATAGTAAGGCTTTTTTTTCCGACAAAAAAACGACCATGTATAGTAAGGCTTTTTTTTCCGACAAAAAAACTACCATGTATAGTAAGGCTTTTTTTTCCGACAAAAAAACGACCATGTATAGTAAGGCTTTTTTTTCCGACAAAAAAACTACCATGTATAGTAAGGCTTTTTTTTTCCGACAAAAAAACGACCATGTATAGTAAGGCTTTTTTTTCCGACAAAAAAACGACCATGTATAGTAAGGCTTTTTTTTTCGACTTAAAAACGACCATGTATAGTAAGGCTTTTTTTTCCGACAAAAAAACGACCATGTATAGTAAGGCTTTTTTTTCCGACAAAAAAACGACCATGTATAGTAAGGCTTTTTTTTCCGACAAAAAAACGACCATGTATAGTAAGGCTTTTTTTTTCGACATAAAAACGACCATGTATAGTAAGGCTTTTTTTTCCGACAAAAAAACGACCATGTATAGTAAGGCTTTTTTTTCCGACAAAAAAACGACCATGTATAGTAAGGCTTTTTTTTTCGACATAAAAACGACCATGTATAGTAAGGCTTTTTTTTCCGACAAAAAAACGACCATGTATAGTAAGGCTTTTTTTTCCGACAAAAAAACGACCATGTATAGTAAGGCTTTTTTTTCCGACAAAAAAACGACCATGTATAGTAAGGCTTTTTTTTCCGACAAAAAAACGACCATGTATATTAAGGCTTTTTTTTTCCGAGAAAAAAAGCGACCATGTATAGTAAGGCTTTTTTTTTCGACATAAAAACGACCATGTATAGTAAGGCTTTTTTTTTCGACTTAAAAACGACCATGTATAGTAAGGCTTTTTTTTCCGACAAAAAAACGACCATGTATAGTAAGGCTTTTTTTCCCGACAAAAAAACGACCATGTATAGTAAGGCTTTTTTTTTCGACATAAAAACGACCATGTATAGTAAGGCTTTTTTTTCCGACAAAAAAACGACCATGTATAGTAAGGCTTTTTTTTCCGACAAAAAAACGACCATGTATAGTAAGGCTTTTTTTTCTGACAAAAAAACGACCATGTATAGTAAGGCTTTTTTTTTTTTTTTTTTTTTTTTTTTAAATTCCTAGTTATACTTACTAAACTCATTGCTCTTCTTTCCAGTAAACTGACTAACAGCCCCGTGGTGTAGTGGTAGAGTGACTACACTCTGACGCTAAGGTTGTGGGTTCGATCCCAGGCTGAGTCAAACCAAACGACCATGTATAGTAAGGCTTTTTTTTCTGACAAAAAAACGACCATGTATAGTAAGGCTTTTTTTTCCGACATAAAAACGACCATGTATCGCAAGGCTTTTTTTTCCGACAAAAAAACGACCATGTATAGTAAGGCTTTTTTTTCCGACAAAAAAACGACCATGTATAGTAAGGCTTTTTTTTCCGACAAAAAAACGACCATGTATAGTAAGGCTTTTTTTTTCGACATAAAAACGACCATGTATAGTAAGGCTTTTTTTTTTTTTTTTTTTCTTTTTTTTTTTTTTTTTTTTTTTTTTTTTTAAATTCCTAGTCATACTTACTGAACTCATTGGTCTTCTTTCCAGTAAACTGACTAACAGCCCCGTGGTCTAGTGGTCGAGTGTCTACACTCTGACGCTGAGGTTGTGGGTTTGATCCCAGGCTGAGTCAAACCAAACGACCATGTATAGTAAGGCTTTTTTTTCCGACAAAAAAACGACCATGTATAGTAAGGCTTTTTTTTCCGACAAAAAAACGACCATGTATAGTAAGGCTTTTTTTTTCGACATAAAAACGACCATGTATAGTAAGGCTTTTTTTTCCGACAAAAAAACGACCATGTATATATAGTAAGGCTTTTTTTTCCGACAAAAAAACGACCATGTATAGTAAGGCTTTTTTTTCCGACATAAAAACGACAATGTATAGTAAGGCTTTTTTTTCCGACAAAAAACGACCATGTATAGTAAGGCTTTTTTTTCCGACAAAAAAACGACCATGTATAGTAAGGCTTTTTTTTTTTGACATAAAAACGACCATGTATATTAAGGCTTTTTTTTCCGACAAAAAAACGACCATGTATAGTAAGGCTTTTTTTTCCGACAAAAAAACGACCATGTATAGTAAGGCTTTTTTTTCCGACAAAAAAACGACCATGTATAGTAAGGCTTTTTTTTCCGACAAAAAAACGACCATGTATAGTAAGGCTTTTTTTTTCGACATAAAAACGACCATGTATAGTAAGGCTTTTTTTTCCGACAAAAAAACGACCATGTATAGTAAGGCTTTTTTTTCCGACAAAAAAACGACCATGTATAGTAAGGCTTTTTTTTTCGACATAAAAACGACCATGTATAGTAAGGCTTTTTTTTTCGACAAAAAAACGACCATGTATAGTAAGGCTTTTTTTTCCGACAAAAAAACGACCATGTATATTAAGGCTTTTTTTTTCCGACAAAAAAAGCGACCATGTATAGTAAGGCTTTTTTTTCCGACAAAAAAACGACCATGTATAGTAAGGCTTTTTTTTTTTGACATAAAAACGACCATGTATAGTAAGGCTTTTTTTTCCGACAAAAAAACGACCATGTATAGTAAGGCTTTTTTTTTCGACTTAAAAACGACCATGTATATTAAGGCTTTTTTTTCCGACAAAAAAACGACCATGTATAGTAAGGCTTTTTTTTTCGACATAAAAACGACCATGTATAGTAAGGCTTTTTTTTCCGACAAAAAAACGACCATGTATAGTAAGGCTTTTTTTTCCGACAAAAAAACGACCATGTATAGTAAGGCTTTTTTTTCCGACAAAAAAACGACCATGTATAGTAAGGCTTTTTTTTCCGACAAAAAAACGACCATGTATAGTAAGGCTTTTTTTTTCCGACAAAAAAACGACCATGTATAGTAAGGCTTTTTTTTTCGACATAAAAACGACCATGTATAGTAAGGCTTTTTTTTCCGACAAAAAAACGACCATGTATAGTAAGGCTTTTTTATTTTTTTTTTATTTTTATTTTTTTTTTATTTTTAAATTCCTAGTCATACTTACTAAACTCATTGCTCTTCTTTCCAGTAAACTGACTAACAGCCCCGTGGTCTAGTGGTAGAGTGTCTACACTCTGAGGTTGTGGGTTCGATCCCAGGCTGAGTCAAACCAATCGACCATGTATATATAGTAAGGCTTTTTTTTCCGACAAAAAAACGACCATGTATAGTAAGGCTTTTTTTTCCGACAAAAAAACGACCATGTATAGTAAGGCTTTTTTTTTCGACTTAAAAACGACCATGTATAGTAAGGCTTTTTTTTCCGACAAAAAAACGACCATGTATAGTAAGGCTTTTTTTTCGACATAAAAACGACCATGTATAGTAAGGCTTTTTTTTCCGACAAAAAAACGACCATGTATAGTAAGGCTTTTTTTTTCGACATAAAAACGACCATGTATAGTAAGGCTTTTTTTTCCGACAAAAAAACGACCATCTATAGTAAGGCTTTTTTTTTCGACATAAAAACGACCATGTATAGTAAGGCTTTTTTTTCCGACAAAAAAACGACCATGTATAGTAAGGCTTTTTTTTTCCGACAAAAAAACGACCATGTATAGTAAGGCTTTTTTTTCGACATAAAAACGACCATGTATAGTAAGGCTTTTTTTTCCGACAAAAAAACGACCATGTATAGTAAGGCTTTTTTTTCCGACAAAAAAACGACCATGTATAGTAAGGCTTTTTTTTTCGACATAAAAACGACCATGTATAGTAAGGCTTTTTTTTCCGACAAAAAAACGACCATGTATAGTAAGGCTTTTTTTTCCGACAAAAAAACGACCATGTATAGTAAGGCTTTTTTTTCCGACAAAAAAACTACCATGTATAGTAAGGCTTTTTTTTCCGACAAAAAAACGACCATGTATATTAAGGCTTTTTTTTTCCGACAAAAAAAGCGACCATGTATAGTAAGGCTTTTTTTTTCGACATAAAAACGACCATGTATAGTAAGGCTTTTTTTTCGACTTAAAAACGACCATGTATAGTAAGGCTTTTTTTTCCGACAAAAAAACGACCATGTATAGTAAGGCTTTTTTTTCGACATAAAAACGACCATGTATAGTAAGGCTTTTTTTTCCGACAAAAAAACGACCATGTATAGTAAGGCTTTTTTTTCCGACAAAAAAAACTACCATGTATAGTAAGGCTTTTTTTTCCGACAAAAAAACGACCATGTATATTAAGGCTTTTTTTTTCCGACAAAAAAAGCGACCATGTATAGTAAGGCTTTTTTTTTCGACATAAAAACGACCATGTATAGTAAGGCTTTTTTTTTCGACTTAAAAACGACCATGTATAGTAAGGCTTTTTTTTCCGACAAAAAAACGACCATGTATAGTAAGGCTTTTTTTTCGACATAAAAACGACCATGTATAGTAAGGCTTTTTTTTCCGACAAAAAAACGACCATGTATAGTAAGGCTTTTTTTTTCGACATAAAAACGACCATGTATATTAAGGCTTTTTTTTCCGACAAAAAAACGACCATGTATAGTAAGGCTTTTTTTTTCGACATAAAAACGACCATGTATAGTAAGGCTTTTTTTTCCGACAAAAAAACGACCATGTATAGTAAGGCTTTTTTTTTCCGACAAAAAAACGACCATGTATAGTAAGGCTTTTTTTTCGACATAAAAACGACCATGTATAGTAAGGCTTTTTTTTCCGACAAAAAAACGACCATGTATAGTAAGGCTTTTTTTTCCGACAAAAAAACGACCATGTATAGTAAGGCTTTTTTTTCCGACAAAAAACGACCATGTATAGTAAGGCTTTTTTTTCCGACAAAAAAACGACCATGTATAGTAAGGCTTTTTTTTTTTGACATAAAAACGACCATGTATATTAAGGCTTTTTTTTCCGACAAAAAAACGACCATGTATAGTAAGGCTTTTTTTTCCGACAAAAAAACGACCATGTATAGTAAGGCTTTTTTTTCCGACAAAAAAACGACCATGTATAGTAAGGCTTTTTTTTCCGACAAAAAAACGACCATGTATAGTAAGGCTTTTTTTTTCGACATAAAAACGACCATGTATAGTAAGGCTTTTTTTTCCGACAAAAAAACGACCATGTATAGTAAGGCTTTTTTTTCCGACAAAAAAACGACCATGTATAGTAAGGCTTTTTTTTTCGACATAAAAACGACCATGTATAGTAAGGCTTTTTTTTTCGACAAAAAAACGACCATGTATAGTAAGGCTTTTTTTTCCGACAAAAAAACGACCATGTATATTAAGGCTTTTTTTTTCCGACAAAAAAAGCGACCATGTATAGTAAGGCTTTTTTTTCCGACAAAAAAACGACCATGTATAGTAAGGCTTTTTTTTTTTGACATAAAAACGACCATGTATAGTAAGGCTTTTTTTTCCGACAAAAAAACGACCATGTATAGTAAGGCTTTTTTTTTCGACTTAAAAACGACCATGTATATTAAGGCTTTTTTTTCCGACAAAAAAACGACCATGTATAGTAAGGCTTTTTTTTTCGACATAAAAACGACCATGTATAGTAAGGCTTTTTTTTCCGACAAAAAAACGACCATGTATAGTAAGGCTTTTTTTTCCGACAAAAAAACGACCATGTATAGTAAGGCTTTTTTTTCCGACAAAAAAACGACCATGTATAGTAAGGCTTTTTTTTCTGACAAAAAAACGACCATGTATAGTAAGGCTTTTTTTTTCCGACAAAAAAACGACCATGTATAGTAAGGCTTTTTTTTTCGACATAAAAACGACCATGTATAGTAAGGCTTTTTTTTCCGACAAAAAAACGACCATGTATAGTAAGGCTTTTTTATTTTTTTATTTTTTTTATTTTTTTTTTATTTTTAAATTCCTAGTCATACTTACTAAACTCATTGCTCTTCTTTCCAGTAAACTGACTAACAGCCCCGTGGTCTAGTGGTAGAGTGTCTACACTCTGAGGTTGTGGGTTCGATCCCAGGCTGAGTCAAACCAATCGACCATGTATATATAGTAAGGCTTTTTTTTCCGACAAAAAAACGACCATGTATAGTAAGGCTTTTTTTTCCGACAAAAAAACGACCATGTATAGTAAGGCTTTTTTTTTCGACTTAAAAACGACCATGTATAGTAAGGCTTTTTTTTCCGACAAAAAAACGACCATGTATAGTAAGGCTTTTTTTTCCGACAAAAAAACGACCATGTATAGTAAGGCTTTTTTTTCCGACAAAAAAACTACCATGTATAGTAAGGCTTTTTTTTCCGACAAAAAAACGACCATGTATATTAAGGCTTTTTTTTTCCGACAAAAAAAGCGACCATGTATAGTAAGGCTTTTTTTTTCGACATAAAAACGACCATGTATAGTAAGGCTTTTTTTTCGACTTAAAAACGACCATGTATAGTAAGGCTTTTTTTTCCGACAAAAAAACGACCATGTATAGTAAGGCTTTTTTTTCGACATAAAAACGACCATGTATAGTAAGGCTTTTTTTTCCGACAAAAAAACGACCATGTATAGTAAGGCTTTTTTTTCCGACAAAAAAACTACCATGTATAGTAAGGCTTTTTTTTCCGACAAAAAAACGACCATGTATATTAAGGCTTTTTTTTTCCGACAAAAAAAGCGACCATGTATAGTAAGGCTTTTTTTTTCGACATAAAAACGACCATGTATAGTAAGGCTTTTTTTTTCGACTTAAAAACGACCATGTATAGTAAGGCTTTTTTTTCCGACAAAAAAACGACCATGTATAGTAAGGCTTTTTTTTCGACATAAAAACGACCATGTATAGTAAGGCTTTTTTTTCCGACAAAAAAACGACCATGTATAGTAAGGCTTTTTTTTTCGACATAAAAACGACCATGTATATTAAGGCTTTTTTTTCCGACAAAAAAACGACCATGTATAGTAAGGCTTTTTTTTTCGACATAAAAACGACCATGTATAGTAAGGCTTTTTTTTCCGACAAAAAAACGACCATGTATAGTAAGGCTTTTTTTTTCCGACAAAAAAACGACCATGTATAGTAAGGCTTTTTTTTCGACATAAAAACGACCATGTATAGTAAGGCTTTTTTTTCCGACAAAAAAACGACCATGTATAGTAAGGCTTTTTTTTCCGACAAAAAAACGACCATGTATAGTAAGGCTTTTTTTTTCGACATAAAAACGACCATGTATAGTAAGGCTTTTTTTTCCGACAAAAAAACGACCATGTATAGTAAGGCTTTTTTTTCCGACAAAAAAACGACCATGTATAGTAAGGCTTTTTTTTCCGACAAAAAAACTACCATGTATAGTAAGGCTTTTTTTTCCGACAAAAAAACGACCATGTATAGTAAGGCTTTTTTTTCCGACAAAAAAACGACCATGTATAGTAAGGCTTTTTTTTTCCGACAAAAAAACGACCATGTATAGTAAGGCTTTTTTTTCCGACAAAAAAACGACCATGTATAGTAAGGCTTTTTTTTTCGACTTAAAAACGACCATGTATAGTAAGGCTTTTTTTTCCGACAAAAAAACGACCATGTATAGTAAGGCTTTTTTTTCCGACAAAAAAACGACCATGTATAGTAAGGCTTTTTTTTTCCGACAAAAAAACGACCATGTATAGTAAGGCTTTTTTTTTCGACATAAAAACGACCATGTATAGTAAGGCTTTTTTTTCCGACAAAAAAACGACCATGTATAGTAAGGCTTTTTTTTCCGACAAAAAAACGACCATGTATAGTAAGGCTTTTTTTTTCGACATAAAAACGACCATGTATAGTAAGGCTTTTTTTTCCGACAAAAAAACGACCATGTATAGTAAGGCTTTTTTTTCCGACAAAAAAACGACCATGTATAGTAAGGCTTTTTTTTCCGACAAAAAAACGACCATGTATAGTAAGGCTTTTTTTTCCGACAAAAAAACGACCATGTATATTAAGGCTTTTTTTTTCCGAGAAAAAAAGCGACCATGTATAGTAAGGCTTTTTTTTTCGACATAAAAACGACCATGTATAGTAAGGCTTTTTTTTTCGACTTAAAAACGACCATGTATAGTAAGGCTTTTTTTTTTTTTTTTTTTTTTTTTTTTTTTTAAATTCCTAGTTATACTTACTAAACTCATTGCTCTTCTTTCCAGTAAACTGACTAACAGCCCCGTGGTGTAGTGGTAGAGTGACTACACTCTGACGCTAAGGTTGTGGGTTCGATCCCAGGCTGAGTCAAACCAAACGACCATGTATAGTAAGGCTTTTTTTTCTGACAAAAAAACGACCATGTATAGTAAGGCTTTTTTTTCCGACATAAAAACGACCATGTATCGTAAGGCTTTTTTTTCCGACAAAAAAACGACCATGTATAGTAAGGCTTTTTTTTCCGACAAAAAAACGACCATGTATAGTAAGGCTTTTTTTTCCGACAAAAAAACGACCATGTATAGTAAGGCTTTTTTTTTCGACATAAAAACGACCATGTATAGTAAGGCTTTTTTTTTTTTTTTTTTTTTTTTTTTTTTTTTTTTTTTTTTTTTTTTTAAATTCCTAGTCATACTTACTGAACTCATTGGTCTTCTTTCCAGTAAACTGACTAACAGCCCCGTGGTCTAGTGGTCGAGTGTCTACACTCTGACGCTGAGGTTGTGGGTTCGATCCCAGGCTGAGTCAAACCAAACGACCATGTATAGTAAGGCTTTTTTTTCCGACAAAAAAACGACCATGTATAGTAAGGCTTTTTTTTCCGACAAAAAAACGACCATGTATAGTAAGGCTTTTTTTTTCGACATAAAAACGACCATGTATAGTAAGGCTTTTTTTTCCGACAAAAAAACGACCATGTATAGTAAGGCTTTTTTTTCCGACAAAAAAACGACCATGTATAGTAAGGCTTTTTTTTCCGACATAAAAACGACAATGTATAGTAAGGCTTTTTTTTCCGACAAAAAACGACCATGTATATTAAGGCTTTTTTTTCCGACAAAAAAACGACCATGTATAGTAAGGCTTTTTTTTTTTGACATAAAAACGACCATGTATAGTAAGGCTTTTTTTTCCGACAAAAAAACGACCATGTATAGTAAGGCTTTTTTTTCCGACAAAAAAACGACCATGTATAGTAAGGCTTTTTTTTCCGACAAAAAAACGACCATGTATAGTAAGGCTTTTTTTTCCGACAAAAAAACGACCATGTATAGTAAGGCTTTTTTTTTCGACATAAAAACGACCATGTATAGTAAGGCTTTTTTTTCCGACAAAAAAACGACCATGTATAGTAAGGCTTTTTTTTCCGACAAAAAAACGACCATGTATAGTAAGGCTTTTTTTTTCGACATAAAAACGACCATGTATAGTAAGGCTTTTTTTTTCGACAAAAAAACGACCATGTATAGTAAGGCTTTTTTTTCCGACAAAAAAACGACCATGTATATTAAGGCTTTTTTTTTCCGACAAAAAAAGCGACCATGTATAGTAAGGCTTTTTTTTCCGACAAAAAAACGACCATGTATAGTAAGGCTTTTTTTTTTGACATAAAAACGACCATGTATAGTAAGGCTTTTTTTTCCGACAAAAAAACGACCATGTATAGTAAGGCTTTTTTTTTCGACTTAAAAACGACCATGTATAGTAAGGCTTTTTTTTCCGACAAAAAAACGACCATGTATAGTAAGGCTTTTTTTTTCGACATAAAAACGACCATGTATAGTAAGGCTTTTTTTTCCGACAAAAAAACGACCATGTATAGTAAGGCTTTTTTTTCCGACAAAAAAACGACCATGTATAGTAAGGCTTTTTTTTCCGACAAAAAAACGACCATGTATAGTAAGGCTTTTTTTTCCGACATAAAAACGACCATGTATAGTAAGGCTTTTTTTTTCGACAAAAAAACGACCATGTATAGTAAGGCTTTTTTTTCCGACAAAAAAACGACCATGTATATTAAGGCTTTTTTTTTCCGACAAAAAAAGCAACCATGTATAGTAAGGCTTTTTTTTCCGACAAAAAAACGACCATGTATAGTAAGGCTTTTTTTTTTGACATAAAAACGACCATGTATAGTAAGGCTTTTTTTTCCGACAAAAAAACGACCATGTATAGTAAGGCTTTTTTTTTCGACTTAAAAACGACCATGTATAGTAAGGCTTTTTTTTCCGACAAAAAAACGACCATGTATAGTAAGGCTTTTTTTTTCGACATAAAAACGACCATGTATAGTAAGGCTTTTTTTTCCGACAAAAAAACGACCATGTATAGTAAGGCTTTTTTTTCCGACAAAAAAACGACCATGTATAGTAAGGCTTTTTTTTCCGACAAAAAAACGACCATGTATAGTAAGGCTTTTTTTTTCCGACAAAAAAACGACCATGTATAGTAAGGCTTTTTTTTTCGACATAAAAACGACCATGTATAGTAAGGCTTTTTTTTCCGACAAAAAAACGACCATGTATAGTAAGGCTTTTTTTTCCGACAAAAAAACGACCATGTATAGTAAGGCTCTTTTTTTTCGACATAAGAACGACCATGTATAGTAAGGCTTTTTTTTCCGACAAAAAAACGACCATGTATAGTAAGGCTTTTTTTTCCGACAAAAAAACGACCATGTATAGTAAGGCTTTTTTTTTCGACATAAAAACGACCATGTATAGTAAGGCTTTTTTTTCCGACAAAAAAACGACCATGTATAGTAAGGCTTTTTTATTATTTTTTTTTTTATTTATTTTTTTTTTTAATTTTTAAATTCCTAGTCATACTTACTAAACTCATTGCTCTTCTTTCCAGTAAACTGACTAACAGCCCCGTGGTCTAGTGGTAGAGTGTCTACACTCTGAGGTTGTGGGTTCGATCCCAGGCTGAGTCAAACCAATCGACCATGTATATATAGTAAGGCTTTTTTTTCCGACAAAAAAACGACCATGTATAGTAAGGCTTTTTTTTCCGACAAAAAAACGACCATGTATAGTAAGGCTTTTTTTTCCGACAAAAAAACGACCATGTATAGTAAGGCTTTTTTTTCCGACATAAAAACGACCATGTATAGTAAGGCTTTTTTTTCCGACAAAAAAACGACCATGTATAGTAAGGCTTTTTTTTCCGACAAAAAAACGACCATGTATAGTAAGGCTTTTTTTTCCGACAAAAAAACGACCATGTATAGTAAGGCTCTTTTTTTTCGACATAAAAACGACCATGTATAGTAAGGCTTTTTTTTCCGACAAAAAAACGACCATGTATAGTAAGGCTTTTTTTTCCGACAAAAAAACGACCATGTATAGTAAGGCTTTTTTTTTCGACATAAAAACGACCATGTATAGTAAGGCTTTTTTTCCCGACAAAAAAACGACCATGTATAGTAAGGCTTTTTTTATTTTTTTTTTATTTTTATTTTTTTTTTAATTTTTAAATTCCTAGTCATACTTACTAAACTCATTGCTCTTCTTTCCAGTAAACTGACTAACAGCCCCGTGGTCTAGTGGTAGAGTGTCTACACTCTGAGGTTGTGGGTTCGATCCCAGGCTGAGTCAAACCAATCGACCATGTATATATAGTAAGGCTTTTTTTTCCGACAAAAAAACGACCATGTATAGTAAGGCTTTTTTTTCCGACAAAAAAACGACCATGTATAGTAAGGCTTTTTTTTCCGACAAAAAAACGACCATGTATAGTAAGGCTTTTTTTTCCGACAAAAAAACGACCATGTATAGTAAGGCTTTTTTTTCCCGACAAAAAAACGACCATGTATAGTAAGGCTTTTTTTTCCGACAAAAAAACGACCATGTATAGTAAGGCTTTTTTTTTCGACTTAAAAACGACCATGTATAGTAAGGCTTTTTTTTCCGACAAAAAAACGACCATGTATAGTAAGGCTTTTTTTTCCGACAAAAAAACGACCATGTATAGTAAGGCTTTTTTTTCCGACAAAAAAACGACCATGTATAGTAAGGCTTTTTTTTCCGACAAAAAAACGACCATGTATAGTAAGGCTTTTTTTTTCGACTTAAAAACGACCATGTATAGTAAGGCTTTTTTTTCCGACAAAAAAACGACCATGTGTAGTAAGGCTTTTTTTTTCGACATAAAAACGACCATGTATAGTAAGGCTTTTTTTTCCGACAAAAAAACGACCATGTATAGTAAGGCTTTTTTTCCGACAAAAAAACGACCATGTATAGTAAGGCTTTTTTTTCCGACAAAAAAACGACCATGTATAGTAAGGCTTTTTTTTTCGACATAAAAACGACCATGTATAGTAAGGCTTTTTTTTCCGACAAAAAAACGACCATGTATAGTAAGGCTTTTTTTTCCGACAAAAAAACGACCATGTATAGTAAGGCTTTTTTTTTCGACTTAAAAACGACCATGTATAGTAAGGCTTTTTTTTCCGACAAAAAAACGACCATGTATAGTAAGGCTTTTTTTTCGACTTAAAAACGACCATGTATAGTAAGGCTTTTTTTTCCGACAAAAAAACGACCATGTATAGTAAGGCTTTTTTTTCCGACAAAAAAACGACCATGTATAGTAAGGCTTTTTTTTCCCGACAAAAAAACGACCATGTATAGTAAGGCTTTTTTTTCCGACAAAAAAACGACCATGTATAGTAAGGCTTTTTTTTTCGACTTAAAAACGACCATGTATAGTAAGGCTTTTTTTTCCGACAAAAAAACGACCATGTATAGTAAGGCTTTTTTTTTCGACATAAAAACGACCATGTATAGTAAGGCTTTTTTTTCCGACAAAAAAACGACCATGTATAGTAAGGCTTTTTTTTCCGACAAAAAAACGACCATGTATAGTAAGGCTTTTTTTTTCGACATAAAAACGACCATGTATAGTAAGGCTTTTTTTTCCGACAAAAAAACGACCATGTATAGTAAGGCTTTTTTTTCCGACAAAAAAACGACCATGTATAGTAAGGCTTTTTTTTTCGACATAAAAACGACCATGTATAGTAAGGCTTTTTTTTCCGACAAAAAAACGACCATGTATAGTAAGGCTTTTTTTTTCGACATAAAAACGACCATGTATAGTAAGGCTTTTTTTTCCGACAAAAAAACGACCATGTATAGTAAGGCTTTTTTTTCCGACAAAAAAACGACCATGTATAGTAAGGCTTTTTTTTCCGACAAAAAAACGACCATGTATAGTAAGGCTTTTTTTTCCGACAAAAAAACGACCATGTATAGTAAGGCTTTTTTTTCCGACAAAAAAACGACCATGTATAGTAAGGCTTTTTTTTCCGACAAAAAAACGACCATGTATAGTAAGGCTTTTTTTTCCGACAAAAAAACGACCATGTATAGTGAGGCATTTTTTTTCGACATAAAAACGACCATGTATAGTAAGGCTTTTTTTTCCGACAAAAAAACGACCATGTATAGTAAGGCTTTTTTTTCCGACAAAAAAACGACCATGTATAGTAAGGCTTTTTTTTCCGACAAAAAAACGACCATGTATAGTAAGGCTTTTTTTTCGACTTAAAAACGACCATGTATAGTAAGGCTTTTTTTTCCGACAAAAAAACGACCATGTATAGTAAGGCTTTTTTTTCCGACAAAAAAACGACCATGTATAGTAAGGCTTTTTTTTCCGACAAAAAAACGACCATGTATAGTAAGGCTTTTTTTTCGACTTAAAAACGACCATGTATAGTAAGGCTTTTTTTTCCGACAAAAAAACGACCATGTATAGTAAGGCTTTTTTTTCCGACAAAAAAACGACCATGTATAGTAAGGCTTTTTTTTTCGACTTAAAAACGACCATGTATAGTAAGGCTTTTTTTTCCGACAAAAAAACGACCATGTATAGTAAGGCTTTTTTTTTCGACATAAAAACGACCATGTATAGTAAGGCTTTTTTTTCCGACAAAAAAACGACCATGTATAGTAAGGCTTTTTTTCCGACAAAAAAACGACCATGTATAGTAAGGCTTTTTTTTCCGACAAAAAAACGACCATGTATAGTAAGGCTTTTTTTTCCGACAAAAAAACGACCATGTATAGTAAGGCTTTTTTTTCCGACAAAAAAACGACCATGTATAGTAAGGCTTTTTTTTTCGACATAAAAACGACCATGTATAGTAAGGCTTTTTTTTCCGACAAAAAAACGACCATGTATAGTAAGGCTTTTTTTTCCGACAAAAAAACGACCATGTATAGTAAGGCTTTTTTTTCCGACAAAAAAACGACCATGTATAGTAAGGCTTTTTTTTTCGACATAAAAACGACCATGTATAGTAAGGCTTTTTTTTCCGACAAAAAAACGACCATGTATAGTAAGGCTTTTTTTTTCGACATAAAAACGACCATGTATAGTAAGGCTTTTTTTTCCGACAAAAAAACGACCATGTATAGTAAGGCTTTTTTTTTCCGACAAAAAAACGACCATGTATAGTAAGGCTTTTTTTTCCGACAAAAAAACGACCATGTATAGTAAGGCTTTTTTTTCCGACAAAAAAACGACCATGTATAGTAAGGCTTTTTTTTCCGACAAAAAAACGACCATGTATAGTAAGGCTTTTTTTTCCGACAAAAAAACGACCATGTATAGTGAGGCTTTTTTTTTCGACATAAAAACGACCATGTATAGTAAGGCTTTTTTTTCCGACAAAAAAACGACCATGTATAGTAAGGCTTTTTTTTCCGACAAAAAAACGACCATGTATAGTAAGGCTTTTTTTTCCGACAAAAAAACGACCATGTAAAGTAAGGCTTTTTTTTCGACTTAAAAACGACCATGTAAAGTAAGGCTTTTTTTTCCGACAAAAAAACGACCATGTATATAGTAAGGCTTTTTTTTCCGACAAAAAAACGACCATGTATAGTAAGGCTTTTTTTTCGACTTAAAAACGACCATGTATAGTAAGGCTTTTTTTTCCGACTTAAAAACGACCATGTATAGTAAGGCTTTTTTTTCCGACAAAAAAACGACCATGTATAGTAAGGCTTTTTTTTCCGACAAAAAAACGACCATGTGAAGTAAGGCTTTTTTTTCCGACAAAAAAACGACCATGTATAGTAAGGCTTTTTTTTTCGACATAAAAACGACCATGTATAGTAAGGCTTTTTTTTCCGACAAAAAAACGACCATGTATAGTAAGGCTTTTTTTTCCGACAAAAAAACGACCATGTATAGTAAGGCTTTTTTTTCCGACAAAAAAACGACCATGTATAGTAAGGCTTTTTTTTCCGACAAAAAAACGACCATGTATAGTAAGGCTTTTTTTTCCGACAAAAAAACGACCATGTATAGTAAGGCTTTTTTTTCCGACAAAAAAACGACCATGTATAGTAAGGCTTTTTTTTTCGACATAAAAACGACCATGTATAGTAAGGCTTTTTTTTCCGACAAAAAAACGACCATGTATAGTAAGGCTTTTTTTTCCGACAAAAAAACGACCATGTATAGTAAGGCTTTTTTTTTCGACATAAAAACGACCATGTATAGTAAGGCTTTTTTTTCCGACAAAAAAACGACCATGTATAGTAAGGCTTTTTTTTCCGACAAAAAAACGACCATGTATAGTAAGGCTTTTTTTTTCGACATAAAAACGACCATGTATAGTAAGGCTTTTTTTTCCGACAAAAAAACGACCATGTATAGTAAGGCTTTTTTTTTCGACATAAAAACGACCATGTATAGTAAGGCTTTTTTTTCCGACAAAAAAACGACCATGCATAGTAAGGCTTTTTTTTCCGACAAAAAAACGACCATGTATAGTAAGGCTTTTTTTTCCGACAAAAAAACGACCATGTATAGTAAGGCTTTTTTTTCCGACAAAAAAACGACCATGTATAGTAAGGCTTTTTTTTCCGACAAAAAAACGACCATGTATAGTAAGGCTTTTTTTTCCGACAAAAAAACGACCATGTATAGTAAGGCTTTTTTTTCCGACAAAAAAACGACCATGTATAGTGAGGCATTTTTTTTCGACATAAAAACGACCATGTATAGTAAGGCTTTTTTTTCCGACAAAAAAACGACCATGTATAGTAAGGCTTTTTTTTCCGACAAAAAAACGACCATGTATAGTAAGGCTTTTTTTTCCGACAAAAAAACGACCATGTATAGTAAGGCTTTTTTTTCGACTTAAAAACGACCATGTATAGTAAGGCTTTTTTTTCCGACAAAAAAACGACCATGTATAGTAAGGCTTTTTTTTCCGACAAAAAAACGACCATGTATAGTAAGGCTTTTTTTTCCGACAAAAAAACGACCATGTATAGTAAGGCTTTTTTTTCGACTTAAAAACGACCATGTATAGTAAGGCTTTTTTTTCCGACAAAAAAACGACCATGTATAGTAAGGCTTTTTTTTCCGACAAAAAAACGACCATGTATAGTAAGGCTTTTTTTTTCGACTTAAAAACGACCATGTATAGTAAGGCTTTTTTTTCCGACAAAAAAACGACCATGTATAGTAAGGCTTTTTTTTTCGACATAAAAACGACCATGTATAGTAAGGCTTTTTTTTCCGACAAAAAAACGACCATGTATAGTAAGGCTTTTTTTCCGACAAAAAAACGACCATGTATAGTAAGGCTTTTTTTTCCGACAAAAAAACGACCATGTATAGTAAGGCTTTTTTTTCCGACAAAAAAACGACCATGTATAGTAAGGCTTTTTTTTCCGACAAAAAAACGACCATGTATAGTAAGGCTTTTTTTTTCGACATAAAAACGACCATGTATAGTAAGGCTTTTTTTTCCGACAAAAAAACGACCATGTATAGTAAGGCTTTTTTTTCCGACAAAAAAACGACCATGTATAGTAAGGCTTTTTTTTCCGACAAAAAAACGACCATGTATAGTAAGGCTTTTTTTTTCGACATAAAAACGACCATGTATAGTAAGGCTTTTTTTTCCGACAAAAAAACGACCATGTATAGTAAGGCTTTTTTTTTCGACATAAAAACGACCATGTATAGTAAGGCTTTTTTTTCCGACAAAAAAACGACCATGTATAGTAAGGCTTTTTTTTTCCGACAAAAAAACGACCATGTATAGTAAGGCTTTTTTTTCCGACAAAAAAACGACCATGTATAGTAAGGCTTTTTTTTCCGACAAAAAAACGACCATGTATAGTAAGGCTTTTTTTTCCGACAAAAAAACGACCATGTATAGTAAGGCTTTTTTTTCCGACAAAAAAACGACCATGTATAGTGAGGCTTTTTTTTTCGACATAAAAACGACCATGTATAGTAAGGCTTTTTTTTCCGACAAAAAAACGACCATGTATAGTAAGGCTTTTTTTTCCGACAAAAAAACGACCATGTATAGTAAGGCTTTTTTTTCCGACAAAAAAACGACCATGTAAAGTAAGGCTTTTTTTTCGACTTAAAAACGACCATGTAAAGTAAGGCTTTTTTTTCCGACAAAAAAACGACCATGTATATAGTAAGGCTTTTTTTTCCGACAAAAAAACGACCATGTATAGTAAGGCTTTTTTTTCGACTTAAAAACGACCATGTATAGTAAGGCTTTTTTTTCCGACTTAAAAACGACCATGTATAGTAAGGCTTTTTTTTCCGACAAAAAAACGACCATGTATAGTAAGGCTTTTTTTTCCGACAAAAAAACGACCATGTATAGTAAGGCTTTTTTTTTCGACATAAAAACGACCATGTATAGTAAGGCTTTTTTTTCCGACAAAAAAACGACCATGTATAGTAAGGCTTTTTTTTCCGACAATAAAACGACCATGTATAGTAAGGCTTTTTTTTCCGACAAAAAAACGACCATGTATAGTAAGGCTTTTTTTTCCGACAAAAAAACGACCATGTATAGTAAGGCTTTTTTTTTCGACTTAAAAACGACCATGTATAGTAAGGCTTTTTTTTCCGACAAAAAAACGACCATGTATAGTAAGGCTTTTTTTTCCGACAAAAAAACGACCATGTATAGTAAGGCTTTTTTTTCCGACAAAAAAACGACCATGTATAGTAAGGCTTTTTTTTCGACTTAAAAACGACCATGTATAGTAAGGCTTTTTTTTCCGACAAAAAAACGACCATGTATAGTAAGGCTTTTTTTTCCGACAAAAAAACGACCATGTATAGTAAGGCTTTTTTTTTCGACATAAAAACGACCATGTATAGTAAGGCTTTTTTTTCCGACAAAAAAACGACCATGTATAGTAAGGCTTTTTTTTCCGACAAAAAAACGACCATGTATAGTAAGGCTTTTTTTTCCGACAAAAAAACGACCATGTATAGTAAGGCTTTTTTTTTCGACATAAAAACGACCATGTATAGTAAGGCTTTTTTTTCCGACAAAAAAACGACCATGTATAGTAAGGCTTTT